>NC_087451.1:38631369-38782402 GCF_036321535.1 Camelus dromedarius | reverse complement strand
ATCATCAGGGTCCCCTCATTCTGGCTTGGAAGGAGAGCAGGGGAGACGGTTATTCCTCTGGCTCCCTTCCTGCGGACAAGGATGAATGGCTGCATTCCTTCACAAAGGCCACACTCCTGCCAGGAGGCCCTGTTCTCACAGCGCCCCTCGTCCAGGTGACTATACCTGATTCTCCCACCTATTCAGGCCGAGGGGTGTAGGGCTCCTTCTGTTGCTAGCCCCGGGGTTCTCTCCACCCCCTGCAAGTTTCCCTGAGCCCTGCCCACCCCTCTGTAATGAGTCCTTCACTAAATGACCTTTCACCCGTTTGAGCAGACTCTCTGCTTCCTGCTGGGACCTGGGAAGCCGTATCATCTGACCTCTGGGCTGATGTGTCATGAGGCCCATCCACCAAGAGATTCCTGTACCCTGGAGACCGTGAGGGGACAGGGGTGGGGAGTAAAGAGGAAGAACCAGCAGAGACAACTCCCATAACCTGGGGCAAGTTCAAGTGGGAAGTGGGAGAGAATGGTTTGTTTCTCCAGTGCTTCCTTCCCCACAGTCCCAAGGCTGGTCGCTGGGGCATATCTGCCCTCAGAGCCTTAAGAACCACCCAACTGCCCTTGGGGGTGCAGAAAGAGGCAGGTTCTGAGGCAGGGTTGATTTTTCAATTGAGCCATTCTGGCTGGGCTGAGCACCAGCAGCTGCCCTAGATGGCTGTGCAGGCCATGCACTGTGCAACTCACGGAGTGTTATTTATATAATTGTCTATGCAAATAACATCCCTTGAATTGTGCAGTGTGCAACCTGCACAACCGTTTGTGGCAGCCCTATGGAATAACATTTGCTTGGTTTAGTGTTGACCCCCAGAAAGCAGAAAGAGAGGACAGGTGGGAGGAAGAGATAGGTAAGGGAGGAGAGATAGAAGGCAGATCTGGCCAAATTATTTCAGGTTCTGGGCCTGGCCAGAGCATCCTGACACTGCCCCAGACTCCATGGGAACCACACGCTGTTTCATTTCACTAGATGACTCACAACCAAAATCCTTTCTCTCAGAAAAAACGATCCATAAGCAGGTGCAGAGTGGATTGTGCTCCCTCTGAGGATGCTGGTATCGATTCTCCATAAATGCAGCTGGCCCCAGCCCCTGGGGGAGCTGCTGGGAGCAGCTCTGCATGTGTCTTGGCTAATGCAAAAGGGAAAAATGACTTCAAAACGGTGCTGATTTTTCCATTTCCAGGTTCATTCCTGGGCTGTGGCTCCATCCTTCCTCCCAGGGAGGTGTCCACAGGCCCAGGGATGAGATCAGGATTTAGGGCATAGTGCTGTTCGTCCTTTGGGGTTCAGTATATTCTGTGACTTCTGGGTTCCCATCTGGGGGCCAGCCCAGCCACAGGACCCAGGCAGGGGCAGCTCACGGGCAGAGGTGACAGCTCGACCAATTGGTGCTGGAGACACTGAGGACCCACATGTCCGAGGCTGGTCCTGCTACCTCCCTCACCTTCTTCCACAGGCTGCCTGGCACCCACCGGGCTTCCTCAGTGTGTGACTTAATCTGGTTTTTTAAGAGGAGAATGCTGGGTGGTGTGGGGAGGGGTGGGCAATCCAGTGCTGGCAGGGCAGTGTCCTTGGGGTGTCAGAGCCCCCCAGGGATGCTGGGACTGGGCATGCCTATGTTTCTAACCTGCTTGTCAGGACTGGCTGCAGCAACCACTCCTCTGAAGACAGCCATGCCCAGAAGCCCCGGGGAGCTGGGATGCCCCAGACTCATCTCCTCTTCCCAGGCCCCAGTCTCCTCCGGCATGATCCTATCAGCCAAGTAACTCCACTGGGATGCCCAGCCTTGAACAAAACGCCATCCTCTGAACCAACAATTCTGAGTCAGAGAGGGAGTGACAGGAGCACCCAGAAAACAGCACCCCACCCACTCCCACGGGTACATCTCTCCTCCAGCCGCCTACCCGCCACCCACTCCTGCTTGGCACATGAAGGAGGGATTCTCAACACTTACGGAGGAGATACTCCGAGCTGTCGTGGTCGTAATCGTTGTCCTCTGGGAAGTGATTGATCCGGAAGCAGTGGCCTTTATAGATCCCTGGAGGAAAGGAGAGGAGAAGAGCGCGGTCGGTGTGCGTGGGCTCCAAGTGCACGCACTCCAGATCCACGTGCTGCGTGCGTGCCTGGCTCTGGGCGCGGAGGGAGAAGAACGATCCGGTCAGGGGTCCCCGGGTCTAGTGGGGGGTGATGGGCACACACAGAGAAGAACTGCACAGGAGAAACGTGCCCAAAGGTGACCGTATCATTTCCAGTCCACATCTGGACACCTATGAGAGTGAGGCCACCATCAGTAACCACGCAGGGACAAGAGGACTCAAGCAGAAATTCCTGGGCTAGCAGGACAAGAGACCCCCTTATTCAAGGGGGCTGCAGAGCCAAGTCTTGAAAAATGACAGTTTCCCAAGGGGATGGGGGAGGAGGCCTTTGAGGCCAAGGAGGAGGCTGTGTATTTGCCCAGGGTGGGAAGTTCTGGAGCTGAGAAGGACCTGTATAGGGGGAGGGGTTGTGACTGAAGGTGGGGCGGATGCTACGGGTCAGGTAGGTCAGGATGAAATCTGCCCCCATGGTGTCTGTCTGTCTGTCTTTCCCTCTCTCAAGCACACAATTATGGTGAATCCCTCCTAAGTTACACATCAAATCTGCACACAGCTGGTAACGTGATTCTAATCGCCTCACTCAGTGTGATAGAAGGAAGAGAAGATGGAACAAGAGAAACTGCCAGAAAAGTCGAGACCTTCTCCTGCCTGGCTTCCCCTCCCTGCTCGGAGAAGTTGCCTTACAGGGTGGGAGGCAGGGTACCCTGGGTAGTTCAGTAACTGCAGGAGGACAGCCCAGTCCTCCCTTCCAGAATCTTCCGTCTAGCTCTCCCAGCCCCCACTCTCTTGCTGTCTGGGAGCTGCCAGTGCAGAAGTGGACACAGGTGGAGGGGGTTCTCGGGGGGTCAGGCTCTGCCTGGCTGGCGGACCCCCTCACGCCAGGTCCGCCCCCAGCTCCTGCAGGGGCTCATCTCCACATCCCTGCACTGCCCGAGTGGGGTGGGGGGCGGTTTCCACCAGAGCCAATTCTTGTTCTGCAGCTGCTGCCAAGCGTCTCACTGGCCTTCCCACGCCCAGCCTGACCTCCTGGTCGGGAGCACAAGGTAGGAAGCAGGGCCTGGGCCAGACCAGCGTCCATCTCGGTGCTTCCAATCGGGAGAGGCCTCTGAAGAGCTGGGGGCTGGCTGCTCTTCCTCCTGTTTACCAGTCAGCCGGCTTACCAGCTCTCCCCAAGCTCTCCCCTACGTCCGGCTCCTTAGCTGCTGCCTTCAGGGAGCTGGGGTGCTGGGTAAGGACCCCTGCTTCCTGAAGACCCAGGGGCCTCCAGGGCGATTGGTGGGCAGGTGGGGCTTGGTCAGGGACAGCGGAAGACAGTGAACTCTGCCAGGTCAAGCAGGAACAACTTAGTTACTCCCCTTCAGTCTCCTCATCTGTAGAATGGGGATGACCACAGGCCTTATCTCCTAGGCTCTTAGGAGAATCACCTGAGGTAATACTTGAAAGGCACTAAGACGATTCTTGGCCTAAGGTGGTGGATCAGGGAGGCAGGTTGCTATGGGATCCAGAAATCCCCAACCCTTTACCCAAGGGGTCTTACTCTTTTGTGAGTGGTTAAGTTGATGGAGAATCATGAGCGTCTGTGAGCAAGAGGAAACAGAACCAGGACAGGCTGGTGTCAGGGTGGCCAGAGGTGGGAGATGCAGAGGCTCGAGCAGGCCACACCCAAGACTGAAGATGTTCATGGAGATACTGAACAAGCATTTTCCAGGGGCAAGTAGGCTAGACGGAGCCCTCTCCCCTTCCTCCCTCCTCCCCTGACCCCTGCACACTTTTGGGGCTACCTTATGGGTCTAAACAAAATCACCAAGTGCCCCATGCTTGTTGGAACAAGTCGAACATTAAGAGGGTGAAAAAGAAAAAGTAAACAATCCCTCTTCAGAGTTGTTTTGCACAGGTCAGCAGCCTGCTGCGTCTCCCCACATCTTTCTTTGTGATGTGCACCTACACGTGTGCACGTACGCGAGGCTTCCCCTTGTTTTAAAAAAAAATTAATATTTTTACATGGAGATGTCGATTTACACACAGTTGTAAGAAACAATACAGAGAGATCCCACATACCTTTTTCCGGGTTTCCCCCAATGATAACATCTTACAAAACTACAGTATCACAACCAGGATACTGACATTGCGACAGTCAAGAACATGCCACCAGCGCAAGGATCCCTCATGCTGCCCTTTTACAGCCACACCCACCTCCTTCCTGTCCCCAGCCTCGGACACTGACCCATGGCAACCACCAAGCTGTCCTCCCATTTGTATGGTTTTGTCATTTCCGGAAGGTTCTATAAATGGAGTCACACAGCATGTGACCTGTTGGGACTAGCTCTTTTCACTCAGTATAATTCTCTGAGGAGTCGTCAAGTTGTTGGACATATCAACAGTCTGTCCCTTTTTCTTGCACAGCAATATTCCATGGCATCGATGTACCAGTTTATGACACCTGGATTGTTTCCACCAGTCACAGCTGTGGTTTCCAGCTGTTTCTCATAATGCTGCTATGAACAGTCATGTACAGGCTTTGGGGTGAACCTAAGTTTTCATTTCTCTGGGTTGAAGGCCCAGGAGTGCACTTGCTGGGTCATAGAATGGTTGCTCATTTAGCGTTATAAGGGCCAACCTAACTGGTTTGCAGAAGAGCTGCCTCTCTCTTGGAATTATTCAATACACTTTACTCTGTAACCTGCTTTTTTCATTTACTGATGTATACAAACTTCTCTAGGTCAATACCCATAGATTTGACTTTAAAAAACTTGTCTTCAAAAAAAACCAGTAAGTTGATACTAATCCAAAAATTGCTGGAAATCTTAGAAGGAAATAGCAGAGGGGCTTGGGGACCAAAGCTTGCTCTAACACTGATAACGCTAAAAGAAAATTGTGCTTTGGCAGAGATGAGGAAACCATATATTTATATACTCAGTCGGAAAACAAAACTCAGATTTTGACACATTCACCTGTGTATAGACATGCGATTTCCAAATGTCCTTCCAATACATTTTGCTAACCTCCACTCTGCATTTAGGGTGATATTTTGTATTTGGTAGAAATTGTAAATAGAAATCACACTGTCCAACATATTAACACATTTTTAAACACATTCTTTTTAGAGGCTGCATGACCATCCGTAGTTAGGGTTTATCAGTTTGATTATATGGTAGAAGAGACGCTTTCCTTTCTTGGGGCTCTGGCTCCTGCCACGTGGCGTTCTGCTCAGAGATACGTTGACTGCACATATTCTGCCTTCGCTCTTCCCCTCAGCGACGCCTCTCCTTTTCTTTCCTTTTTCCTCTCCCTTCCTCCTCCCACACCAAGCTCTTCTGCACAGGCTGAAGGAACGGGCATTGCTATGGGTAGAACTGTGTCCCTCCCACCAAAACTTTTGCAGATGTCGGAACCCCTGATACCCGTAAATGTGACCTTATTTGGAAACAGTCTTGAAGATGTAATCAAGGTAAGACGAGATCACACTGACTTCATGCGGCCGTAAATCCAATGACAGGTGTCCTTACAAGAAGAGGGAAATCTGGACACAGACACACATACGGGAAAAGCCCAAGTGAAGACACAGACAGAGATCAGAGCGATGCGTCTACACATCGAGGGATGTCAGGGACCACAGGCAACCACCAAATGCTAGGAAGAGACAAGGAAGGATCTACCAGAGACTCAGAGGGGACAGGGCCCTGCAGACACATAGATTTCACACTTCTGGCCTCCAGAACTGTGAGACAACAATAGTCTGTTTCTTCTAAGCTACCCAGTTGTGACAGTTTCTTATACAACAGCCCTCGGAAGCTAACACAGGGGAGAGGAAGTGCAGCGGGCCTCGTTCACTCATCACTGGAGTCCAGCCTTGCCGAAAGGCAGACAGACCTGTTAGGTCTTCCTGCACCCTGTCAACTGCAGGAGCCCTCAGCGATGTCTAAGAAGCCACGTGCATGGGGCATCTGTAAAAGCATCTTCTTGTTGGGTGCACAGCAAAACTCACGCAGTCTCTCAGGCTTAGGCTTCCAAAGCACTGGGGAAGGTTCCTGAGTCTTCCCCCTCTACTTACTTCCAGCCAGCGACGGGGACCTCACCACCTCCTACGGCATTCTCTTTCCAAACGGCTTTAGCTTCAAGTTCCTGAGAGGCCATCTACCTCCACGAAACTCCATCCACAGGGATGACTTATCATCCCGGGGAATATAAGAATCCATCACCTATCAAGTGTCAACTCTTCAAATCACTGAAGAGAGGAATTGTGTCCAACAGCATGGAAGGACATGCTAGTTTTCCAGCCGTCCAGGCCTTGCACAAAAAGTAAAGCTCAAAACTGAGGACCAGAGGTGGCTGGCCAGCTGCCAACAGTTGGGACCAGATGAGTCCCCCAGCCAGACATTGTTACCAGGCTGGAAGCCTGACCCCACCCCCATCAGCCTCCCCACTACCCCCATTAAGTAGTGGGCACTATGGGAGAAGGGCAGGAGTCATTTCGGCACACGGAGTGTGAAAGAGATTGCTCCCCACCCCTGGAATCAAGAATGTAAGCATTTCCCTTAAATGAAAGTCCTCCCTGGGTCAAACATCCTCATTTCCTTCAACCATTTCATTATTGAGGGTTCCAGATCTTTCTCCAGCCCCGCCCCCTCCTCTGGGTCAGCTCCCAGCTCCCAGTGCTCAGAAGCACAGCACTCACCACCAAACCCAGTGTTCCAGGCTGGGTCTGACCAGTCCAGAGCACAGCAGTGTTGTCCCCTCCTCTTCTCCAGACCCCGTGCTTCTGTTAATGGGACCTGGTGTTCCCAGTGACTCAGTCTCCTGGGACTTTTTTCGCGAGAGCTGCCTCACTTCCCCCAACCTGTTTTTGTGGAGTGGAGTGTTCAGTTCTAAGGACTCCACATTCATCCCTGTCAAATTTAATTTTGTTAGTGTTGGCCTCGAGGCATTTAATAGGGAGAAAATTAATGGCTGATGTGAGAAGTAACAGAGAAAGCCGTTGCCCATCCACTTCACATGTGTTTTCTCTCAGTGAATGCGCCATTTGCTGTGTTCTCTATCTAGTGACATTCAGGGCATCTAATTTTGAGATCCCGGACTGGCCACAGTGCAGGAGTACCAAGGTGTGCCGAGGTCGCTGGCTTGTGCTCCCAGAGACCCAGTGGTCCCCTCCTCCTGAGGGTCAGGAAACCACTGATGTGATTTCTTTATCTGTAAAACTCGGGAACCACGCCAGAGGGAGCCCCTCCTGCTCTAAGATTCCAGGACTATTTTGTGGAGAAAAGGTCCAGGAGTCTGTGCATGTGTTAACAGCTCTATTCATTGACATACGTCCTGTTAAAGGTATTTCGATGGCATAGGAAGCATCTGGAAAGAAATACCCTAAAATGTGTCCACTGTTTTACTTCCGAGTGAATTAAAATTTTCTCCTTTACATTTTCTCTGCATTTTCTGAATTTTCTACAACATCTGGAAGTGAACCAGCCAGGCTCACTGAAAGTGAGAAAAAGAAACCAAATCTTTGATTGTAAGGCAAGTGTGGTGTTGTGTCTGAAGGAACCACAGGTCCACCCAGATGTGGAGGCTGGGGAGTGGGGTGGGGACCACGGTGGGGGGATGAGCGTGGGTGATATTTTAGCCTTCAGGGGTGAGTCTCCCCACTGATTTCCTTCTGGGCTGTGATGGTCATGCCCTGAGGTTAAGCCCTGATACGCAGCAAGGGTGACCAATCCCCAGGACTCAGGCAGGCATGGGGACGCAGCACTGTCAGCGCTGAAACCAAGAGAGTCACAGACAAACCAGGACAAGTTGTTCACCCTATGAGTCATTTCAGCATCTGACTTAAGCTTCCATAATAGGCCACCTCAGAGGTCCGTCATAATTCAGGGAATCCTGGAGAAAAGAACGTTAGAGGGAGGCTTAATAATCATGGCACTCACTCGTGTAATTCCTTATCGCTTGCAATGCATTTTCACCAGCCCTACTTCATCAGATCCTCACTGACACTAACGGCAGCAAGGCACACCCATTGAAAGCATACTTTCTGCCCCACCTCCTGCGTCTCTGCCCACCGTTTACTCCAGCCATTCCTCAGTGAGGCAGTCAGCTCCATGCGGGTGTCACCTGCTGCTGTCTCGATTCAGCTGCTCCAATTATTTCTTGCTTTTTGCCCACGGCACTGGGTAGGTTGCCCAGGGGAGCTGCAGCGCACACATGCGCACAGGTGGAACTGAATTTCGAGGGATTGAGCACCGCCCCTCCCACACTGCCCCAGGGTAACCTCTGAGCTGGAGGATGGGAGCTGGTGGGTAAATGTTCCCTCAGTCTCACTCTCCCAGCCCTCCCCCACGCCGGCTCCCCAGGATGGCCACCCAAGACACAGCGCCTGTGTGCACGCCCTGGGCTCAGGCTTAGATGAAAACTAATGTGCCGAGCACGGTCAGTGCATCAGCCCATCTCATCTTTGTAACAACACGCCTTTGAAGATGCAAGAAAGAGGCTTAGAGGTATCGAAAGCCCTGTTCTCCCAAGCCCCAGCGCAGAGATCCAACTCTGAGCTCTGAGGCAAGCTGCCTAATGCGGTAAAGGAAAGACTTCTTTGCCCCATTTTCAAGAAGAGGCTCAGGGGATGCCCGTGGCAGAGCGGCAGCCCCTGGAATCCAGCTTCTTGATGTCTCCCCAAGTGTTCTTCCCACAGCACCCGAATGCTGCCTTTCCAAGAGCCCTCAGCGAATGCAGGAAAGGGTTCTGATGCAGTGTGGGTCACTGGCCTTCCTCCCCAAGACAGATCAGGAAGTGAAACCAGGTAACAATCAAGGGTGCTGGGTAAGCATCAAGAGGACAGTTTCCTGATGGTGAAGCAGGAGGCAACGGTGTCTCCAGACCTTGGAAAAGGCGGCTCTGGGTCAGTGGGGTACATGGAGCTGGGGAGGAGGAGGCCAGGCACGGCAAGGCCCCTTTCGGCTCCAGGACAGGGTGATTGTGACTAGAGTCGGCCCTCTGTATCTGCGGGTTTCGGTTGGTATCACTTCCGGGGGCAATACGAGCTGGACAGCTGGAGAAGGGATATGAGATGGTTTGGATGTTAAGTGGAGGCTGAGCTCAAAGCCAAGGTTGGGGCTCAGGTGTGGGGCCCACATCCGGGAACAGATGCTTCTTCGGGGGTGGCTGCTCAGACACGTGATTTCAGAACATCCCCATCACCCTGGTCAATAAGAGGCATGGAAGAGCCCAGATGAGGCCCAGCTGCTGATGGAGGCTGCCTAGACTGGAGGAGGAGGTGAGGGTGGGAACCACATGTGGGGCCAAACCTTCCACCAGCTTCGTTTGAATCACATGTTGGAAAATAATCAAACCACACTTATTTTGCTAAATAGCTATCAATTTGGATTTTGTAATAATTCAAAGTGGCCATCTCGTAACTAGTCCAGATTAGGATGGTTTCACTGGACTGTACACTGTGAGCTGGGTCATCTGTGCCAGCCACAGCCCTGGTCCAAGGGCCAGATGCACCAAATCCACATCTCAGGTGGGGCAGTGGGAGGAGCTCAGAGCCTGCCTGCGTCTCTCACCTGCTGCCAATCACCTGCTCGAACGGCTCCTCCTCCAATGTTTTCCCAGGGCTGCTTAATGTATGAGCCTGGTCCCCTGACCCTAACCTCCCATGGGAAGGATGGGAACAGCCCAGCAGGAGGGCTGTATGTTTCCAGGAGGATACAGACCTTTCCAGAAAGGACCCAGGGCTTTGTGGAAGAAGTGAAGAACTGAGAGGTGCAGGGTTTTGGCTGGAATGATGGGTAAGAAGGTGGAGGGGAGAGTGTTATCCTCACAATAGGAATAATATCAAGGATTCACTTAGCATCTGTTATGTGCCAGGCTCTGTTTTAAGCACCTGACATCTATGAACTCCATACAAGCCCTAAAGGTGGATAGGATTACTGAAACCATTTGCTACTAAGTGCCCTAGCTGGGGTTTGAACCCGGGTTGCCCGGCTTCAGAGTCCGTGCCCTTACCTCCCACACTGTGGAGGCAGAAGGACACGCTGTGTTCTCAGAGCTACAAGCAGTTCTGATTGGCTGGAGCATGACGGGGAAACATGGGTCCTTGACACTCCTTATTGGTGGGAAAATTTGTTTTCCCAGACTTTGGGGCTAAGGGCACCAGCTCATGTTTGAGGTTGGGTTAACCTTTTATTGGAAGTGGAGATGCTGGAGCAGGAGGGATGGCAATCCAAGACCCCACACAGGTCAGGACAGTGAGTGGTCAGGGAGGGGTGGGGGTGGACGTGAGGGCAGAGCTTGCCCATGGCGGCAGGTTGATTTTCCAGAGGTGCCGATGTGGACAGAGGGGCACTACAGTGGTCCGTACAAGCAAAAGGTACAAAAACAGACAGGCAGGCCAGCCTTGTGCTCTGGAACCTCAGGTGGCCTGGCCTGGCCTGGGTGGAGAGCAGAAATGGAGAGGCAGAGACAGAAGAGGCTGGGCTAGGGGTGGTGTCCTGCAGGTGGGCTGAGGAGATGGGACTTCACTGTGTGGTCTCCACGAGGGTGACTTGTGATTGAGGCTCTGCGGGGACAGCCACTCTTGAAAGGAGCTGCACGGAGTAAGGGCAGCAAGGAGATATAAAAGAAAGGCAGCACAGGGCAGAGCAAACAGGGAGCTTGTTTAGGGAGACCCTGGTTCTTGTCCTTAGATGAGTTTACAGATGAGGGACCGGAGCCTGGGATGGAAATGAATGGGCCAAGATCATTCTGGCACGGAGAGTCAGCGTGTACTGTTTCCAGAGCTGCCGTAACAAAGTACCACAAACCAATTCAGTGTTTCATGGTTCTGGAGGCCAGAAGTCCAAGATGAAGGTGCAAGCAGACTTGGTTCCGTCCCAGGGCTCGAGGGAGCATCTTCCAGGCTTTGGATGGTGTGCTGGCAATCGTTGGCATTCCTTGGCTTGTAGACGCATCCTTCCTCTTCTGCACACATGTGTGTGTCTGTCTCCAAATTTCCCCTTTTCATAAGGAAGCCACTTACTTTTGATCAGGGCCCACCCTAAGGACCTCATTTTAACTTGAATAATCTCTATAAAGACCCTATTTCCAAGTACAGTCATATTCTGAGTACTGGGGTTAGGACTTCAACACAGGAGTTGGAGGGGACACAGCCCATGAGACAGGGTTAGGGGCAGAGGCACTGGCCAGGCATCCGGTACTCCAAGCTGCCACCAACAAACCCAGGCTCCACGTCTCTCCCACCCCTCCAGCTCTTTGCCCTGCCTTGACTCCAGCTCCCTATAACTCCCTCTCTGAGCGCCCTTCATAATTCCTCCACTTCCATGCCAGACTCCAAAGGGCCCTCCTAATCACTGTGATTTCCCAATTGGCACACGCTGGTGTCTCCTAAGAGCTGGCCTCTCTCCAGTTGCGAGGAGGCAGGCGGCTGGGAAACCTCTCCACGGGTTCCTACAGAGAAACTCTGGGCTTGGAGCAGCAGCCTGGGCTGGACTGGGCTGGGCTTTCTTGGGGGAGCCTTAGCTCCCTGGCTTGTAAGTGACTCTCTGTAAGACCCTGTTAAGCCATGATGACCTTCAATTCCTTCATCCAACTTAGGCTTTTGAGCACCTGCCACGCCCTAGACGCTGGGGACTCAGAGATGTGGCAGAGCATCTGCTCACTCAGAATGCAGGCTCTCTTCTTCTTGGGCACATGGCTACACTCTGTCTCTCAGCTTCCTTTGTAGTGAGATGGGGCCATGTGACCAAGTTGGCCAATGGGATGTGAGCGGAAGTGATGTGTGTCCTTCCTGGAGAAGGCTCTGGAGAAGTGGGGGTGCCTCTCCATCTCCACAGCATCCCTCCACCAGCCCAGGGAATGGTGGTGCCACAAGACAGGAGTAGCCTGGGTCCCTGAATCCCACTGTGGAGGAAGGCCATCCACGAAGAGGACTACCCACTTTAAACTGCTCCACGAGTGATAAACCCACTTCTATTACGTTTCAGACAGTCTACATTTGGGCGTGTTTCTGTTACAGCGATAATCAATAATACAAGGGGACAGCAAGGCAGGCAGGGTCTCCACTACCCTGCAGCTTTCCCGGCGCACAGCCGCTCAGTGACCACTGAGGAAAGGAGGAGGCTGGAGTTTCAGAGAGCACGTCATCCCAGGCTGCAGAGTCAGGAGAGCATCTCCTGATCTGAAATATGGAGAAATGTTTTTACATCTTTCAGAGCTGAAGTGAGGCCCAGCGAGCCCCACGTAGGTCAGAGCATTTTGAGAAGGCTCAATCCTGATGATGCGGAGGGTGAGGATGTAGTTTTTAACCCCTCGTTTCTTGGAGATGCCTTCAGATGAGAGTGTTTCCGGACTGGAGTTTGGGGAGGAGCCCTCCATGTCCTGTCCATGGCCAACTGCCTGGGATTCAGAGCCCGGGCAGTCTCTTTGGGCACCAGCGCCTGGGGTAGATTCCCACATGCTCTCCTCTCCTTTCTGAAGTGAGCTTATTAGATCATTGAAGTGCCTCATTGTCCCTCCAGGATCTGTTTGGGGTCTTTCTTTTGATGGAGACGTGGTTCATCTATTTAACACTTTGCCCATTCTTTTAATTCAGTATCCATTCATCTATCGATGCCAGGCTCTGTGGGAACCCAGACTCGGGTCCTGCAGGTGAGAACTCCTAGCCTGGCTGGGGAGGTGAGTGTCCGCATCACCTTAGAACAGGAGAGCCAGTGACACACGTGCTATGAGGCTTTCAGAGAAGGAGGGCCAAGTGCTAGATAGGGTGTCTGGGGCAGCTCTGGGGAGCGGTGAGGAGTGGGTAGGATTTGACCTGTGGCAGCCCAGGTGGGGAAGGCGGGAGGGAGAATCCCAGAGGTGTGTCTGGGGAGTGAGCTTCTGGAAGAGAGCGTGCATGGGGAGTTGGTGGGGGTGGTGCTGAAGCGGAATAAAGCAGGTGGAGCAGCAGTCACAGAGGGGGTCTGGATCACCCTGGAAGGATCCTGGATTCAATGCCATTGGCCCCAAGGTGCCGCCGTGACCTTCCTGAAGCTGGAAAAGTCTCCCCATGACTAATTCAAGGACCGCCTGTCCCCCAAGGCTCTACACGTCTCCGATTCTATTCCCAGGCTGGCTCCGTGGGAATGCGACCTGTTAGATTTGAGGGCCCTACCCTGGGGCCTCATGGGCATCTTATTTCAGTCCCAGAGGAGCCCAGCTGCCTGGGAGATGCAGGCTCGGCTCTCCCAGGATTAACAAGCTCTCCCTTCATTGCTCCCCCTCACACCGCAGTGCCCTGGGAGGAGGGAAACATTTAAACTTTGGCTCAGAGTCACCAGCTTCCTGCAGCTGCCAGACAGACTGTGGCATCCTCAGTGTCCACGCTGCCAGGAGCAGGGAGCAGGGAGGTTGGCAAGGGACCTTAAATGCAGCCTGCCTCACCCCTCACTCACTGTCATTCACAAGGAGAGAGCGTCTTGAGCAGTGATGGGCCCTGACTTGCATTGTTTCTGACCCAAGAGAGGAGAGTGGATTCCCCAGAGACTTGGCCCCTCCTTCAGCTCTAGTCTGTAACCAGGTGGCGGACAGGGGGTTCCATCTCTCAGATACTTCGTCTCCTCTTCAGCAGTCTAGGTGAGCTATTATGTTCCTAAGGGTGTTTCCCCACTGGGACAGTCAGAGTGGGGCTAGAGGAGGATTTGGGAAAGAAGTCACCCTTGTTGTCATCAGCAACAGAAGAAAGATGGCACCCGTTTCAATGGAGCTGGGCTCTAGTTCAGTGTCCAGCGGAGGACTGGGGGTCTGTCTGAACTCGTTCTGGTTCAGGCTTCTTCCCCCAGGATTCACAGAGAGAACTCTATTTCTGCCCCCAAACTCTGTCTCTTTAAACCTGGAACCTGGAGATCACAGTTAGTTTGGTAAACGGAGGCACCTCTAGAGGTCTTGGACGCCAAGGATATTATGCTGGGACAGCAGTGACTCAGAGGGCAGAAGATGGGGAGAGAAGGGGCGGGCCATCGCCTTGGTGCTCAGCCCATCCTGAGTCTCTGATGTACCCCTGGGGTACACCTTGGGGAGCCCCTTTTTCTGAGAATGTGTCTCTCACAGCATCCCCCAGATGGCTGCATCGCATGGCCCTGCTCCAGGCAGGCATCCCGGGCACACACCTGGCCCAAGCTGGATCAATCAGATGCTCTCTTAGGAGTCTGGAGTTTGGGTCAGAAGCAGAGGAGATTCAAGGGCTAGGAGACTCAGGGGAGCTCACAAATGAGGTGTTCTCAGTGGTCCATGATGCTAGCCTCATAAGTTTCTGGTTCTCCTCTTCCTCAATCTTGACTGTTAAGTTCCTTTCATCCCTTTGGACTCTCCACATTCTTCCAATAAAGTCTTCCTTTAGGACCAAGTAAGAGGAAGTTGGTTTCTTGCATCCAGGAGAGCCCTAACCCCCAACCACCCACACCTTCATCGGGGGTTCCACCCAAGAGATTCCAACCTAGTTCTCATGGGCTGGGGCCACACGTCATTCCTCAGGGCAGGTCTGTGATGCTCTTACGAGGTGTGAAAACGAGTGCAGGTTCCCAGGAGACCACAGAACCCAGGGGAGGGGAAGGGGAATATAATCTCGGGGGACTGGAATGCTGAACGCCAGTCCCCATGTTCCCACGTGGAACCTGTGAATTTCAGCCTCTTGGGAGCTCAGTCACCTGGGAAAACCCTTGCTGGGCTCATCAGTTAATGGTTCCCTGTTTCCTCATCTACTGAGTGGGGATCCTCACAGACCTTGTGCAGCTGCCATGAGGCATTAGGGAAACAAGAGCACGTGAGGCCAGCACAGAGAAAGCTCCCATTCGCAGTGGTTTCTCCCCCATCCCCCTAAAACAAAGGCTTCCTACCTGTTCCCCTGAAACAAAGGCTTCCTACCTGCTGGCGGCCCATGAACTAAGCCCTTGACCCAGGTCTCCTCCCACAAACGTGATGCCACTTCAAGGAAGGCCTGCTGTGAGGACCCCAGAGATGGCTCTCAAGCACGGGAGTCCCTATCCTCACGGCCCAGTTCCCTGGCCCTTGGTGGGAGGTGGGACCTCAGCCTCACTCTCTCACCATCCGCTATCCTTCATTTTATTTGACAAATTCTCCAAGAACACACAGCACCGGCCTCACGCATCTTCCAACCCCTTGCTCCAGAGCGGCCGGGATTTTCCAGGCTTCCTGCCGAGATTCATAATTGAATGCAGTCAGAGAGATTTCCCCAAGAGCTCGTTTCTCTCCTAACACAGGGAAATGAGTGTTCAGTTATTGTCTCTCTGATTTTTCTACTTGAATCTGCTTGATAACTGCTGCTTGTATGAAATCTCAGTACCAAGGTTTTGTTTTTTTTTTCCTTCTTCTTCGTTGTTTCTTTCATTCTTTTCATGAGCAAATATGAAGCTCCAAGGGGCGAAACAGCTCTGCAGGTTCCAGGCTTTTCCAGGTTGGTTTGGCTCTGCAGATCTTTGGAAAGCTGCGCTCCAATAACCCGAAAGCTTTAACTGAAGGGCTTGGATGAGGGAAGGAGATACACAGAGCGGAATCATAAACTTCTTGAAGGAGCCCTTGGGACCATCTACTTCATCCTGTTCACTTTACACGTTAAGAGCCTGACCCCTGGGGAGATAAGGGGCTATTTCCAGAGGGACAGGCTGGCTGGTGACTGAGCCAAGTCTCCTGACTCCAAGCTCAGTGCTTTTCGGCCCACCCCGCACCGCCTGCTCCGATGCAGAGGTTCCCAACCAGGGAAGAGTTTGCCTCCCGGGAGATGATGCCTGGAGACAGTTTGGACTGTCAGAACTTGGTGGAGAGGGGAGACTGGTACTACTGGCAACTAGTGGGTGGAGACCGAGGACGTTGCTAAACATCCCACGGTGCACAGGACAGCTCCGCACAGCAAAGAATGGTCCCACCCAAAATGGCATTAGTGCTGTGGTCTGTGATACAGAAGTAGCCTGCGCAGACCTGAATCGTCCCTCCAAGCCCATGGTAGACATTGCTTATCGCTCTTCTCCCCGATCACAGTCTAAATTCCCAATGCCATGCCCTATGCAGGGGCTACAAGTCAAGCTGATACCTTTGGATCATCCCGAGGCCAGATACCATGAAGATGGTAGGTTCTGAAATCATTCTCTCGGGTCTGAGTCCTGGCTCTGACATCTACTAGCTGTGTGATCTGGGGTCCTAATTAATCTCTCTGTGTCTCACTTTTTCCCATCTGTGAAATGGAGATCATAAATGGGAAAATTTTCAGAGGGCTGTTTAGGGGATTAAACAAGTTAACACAGTCTTTCAGTGTCACCGTGCCTGGGACAACGTGGAAGCTGCTATGAGGGTAATCAGCCCTGCTCTAGTGACAAAGAGGCAGCTGGTCCTATCAGAAGGGAGCAGGCCAGTTTTGTGCCCTATCAGGACTGACACGGACACTTCCTTGTCCTCAGATACCCATGACGTAGCGGCTTTCAAAACGTGCAAAGCCCCCTGCTGTTAGAAGGCCCAGCAAGATGACCCAGCTGTCCCTTAGTCCTGTGACCAGTGGACTGACAAGAGCTGGTTTCTGTTCAGCACAGACTCCCTGCAAAGCCCTGTGCTAAGCTCTTTACATTTTCTCGTTTAAGCCTCAAAATAACCTATGAAACAGGAGCTCCATTTTACACACAAGGAAGACAAGGCTCCGAGAAGGCAAGTAACTTACCCGAGGTAGCAGAGCCCCAAGCAGCCAAGCCAGGGTTCTCACCTGCTCCCGTCTGGCTCCGGAACCAGAGCTCTCCCCACGGTGCTGCCCTGCCTCCCTGTTCTGTTTGAGAACCGGAGACGGGAGACAGGAGAGAGGAAAGATGGGAGGCAGAGAGAGCCAGTGTCTTGGAGGGCACACGCTTGCTGGGTCACCAGCATTTTCTGACAGGCAGGTGGGGAGGGATGAGAGGCAGGCTGCTGGGAATGCAGATCCACTTCCTGTATCTCCCCAGGGTTGGGAACAGCTCCTCCTGGTCAGCCAGCACCTGGGTTCCAACCCAGTTTTCAAGTCCCCTGTCACTGCCGCCGGCACCCGCAGTCCAGAGTGCCAGGTTAAAATTCTCCCTCACCTGCGGGGACCCTGATGCTTCCAGGTCACTTGGTGAGGAGCCACCGAGCCCTGGGCTTGGACAGGACTCAGCACCTGGGCTATTCAGCCACACCCAGTGCCCTGTCTCTTTGTCCCCAACCCTCAGAGCACCGGATGTCCTGACTGTGCTCGGTCCACCGTCTGGTGATGTTTCCGGAAGGGCTTCATTATTGCTGGACCTGGTACCTTCCATTCTCTCTGGAGCCAGAGAGAGCATGTCAGTGCCATCCCCCCACAAGGACCCCTCCAGTGCTGGTGGAGCAGCTGCGGATTGACAGCCATCCAGTCCCCCCTCAATTCGAGTCAGCAACCACTGTGCCGAGGGCCTACCGTGTGCCAGGCGCCAGGCGGGACACTGGGCCGCAGCGGGGACCGAGCCAGAATCTCTTGACTTGGCATCACCAAAGGTGCTGGGGAGCCTGTAATGGGGTCAGGGAAGCTGCCCAAGGAACTGGCACTGGAGCTGGGTCGTGAAGGACGAGCAGGAACCGGCAGCGGGAAAACAGGGTGGATGTGTTCCAGGCAGAGGGAATGGCACTGCTGAGGCCCAGAGGGAAGAGGTAGGCGGTTGGAGCACATCTGGGGAGCTCAAAGGAGGTCCATGTGGTGGCTGGAGGTGGAGGGCCTGGGCTGGGGGCAGAGATGGGAGATGGCAGGGTCTCGGAACCAGAGGGAACCCTGAAGTTTTTAGAAAGTTCTGTCCCTCTGCATGGTGGGGGTACAGAGCAGAGACAAGAAGGCAGCTGGAATCCAGGCTCTGGGACAAAAGTCTCACTCACAGTCACCTGCTAATTTGAGGCAGAGAGGGAGGATTCCCCAAGGTGAATTCATGCCCACCCCTATCCGGCTTTAGACTAAGCATCTATCCCCCCTGGAAAGCAGTCTTGGCTCAGGGACACTAGTGCCTTCTCCAAGTGGCCTCCCCAGGCTGCCTCACCCACTTCTTTCTGGCTGTGCCCAGACTCAGGGTCTGGAGGACGTGGCCACTAGCCCCTGCCAGTCCTCCTGTGCCCCTCCCTGTTCATCCCAGAGGCCACATCCACACCCCTGTCTCTGTTGCCGGCTCCGGGTTCCAGGGCACATGTCCTGTGCCTGTGGTCCCTCCCCTGCCTCCTGGACCTTTCATTCCCAGGGACAGCTAACTTCCCTCCACTTTCTCCAGGAAGTTTGGAGCTGAGGCCGGGAGCTTTTGCTTGAAGGCAAAAGAAAAAAGTAAACCAAATGTAAAACCCAGATTTCCTCCCTCTCGGCACAGCAGGGCTGGTGAGTGGGGCGTTGGTGGGCTGGGCCTCGGCAGTTACAGGCTGGCTGGGAGCGAGAGGATGATGGAGAAACCCCTGGGAACAGAGCAGAACAACTGTCACTGTGAGTCAAGCAGGCCGTTTATGGGGAGGATAAAAGTTAATGGGAAGCCGTGCTGCAGCTCCTCACTATTAAGCAAGAGAAATGCTGGCGAGAGACGCAGAGGAAGGCAGAAGCGGCTTGGAATGCAGTGGGATTCTGCCCGGAGAGCGCCCAGGGTAAGGCTGGTGAGGACCTGTGGTCCTCACCTGATGAGGAAGCAGTCTGTGTTTGGACATCACTAAATGTTACCTCCTCTCTGGGTGCTGCTTCTGAATCTATTACTCACCACTCCGTCCCAGGCCCACTTAAGTCAGGGGGGAGAAGTCGGCCCTCTCCCCTAAATCATCTACATAAAGCCCTGCTCCCTGGAGGCCACCCAGTCAGACAGCCTGAACTTGGAGCCTCCTCTACCCTAACAGTTGCAGTTGCTCTGGTTTCTTGCTAGACTTTGCAGATGCACAAGGGACACAGGACCAAAGCCTGCAGAGGGGAGCCTTCTGGGGTCAAGCAGTTGTTCCTGTGCTACCAGAACTCCTGTGACCACCAGCAGCTAACACACATCAGTTAGTTAACACGCTTATCAAGTGTTTATGTTTTAACTCATTTTGTCCTCACTACAACCCTCTCCTGTGGGGCTGCTATCGACTCCATTTTACAGATGGAAAAACTGAGGCCCTGAGAGGTTAAATGACTTGCCCAGGGCTGCCCAGGGTAGAAAGCAGGCAGCCATCCCTCAAAGCCTCAGCACTGAAGCCACTCAGCCCTACTGCCGTCACACACTCTCTATAATACATTCGTACAGGCACCAGCTGGCCAGGAGAGGGTTGAAGGAGGCCCAGCCCATAAAACGGAATGTCCCACCAGCTCCCTGGACCACCTCAGGAGCGCCTGCCTCTCACCAGCTTCCGTTTCAGGCCAGGCCAAGTAGACAGAGATCCGTCCGCTCTCCACGACCTCGCCATGTCTGGGCTTGCATAACCTTTCTCTTAACTGGTAACCTTGTCACTGCCTCCCTTGAAATCACCTTCCTTCTGGTGACACGGGACTCTGACCACAGCACCATAGATGATTTTCCTCCTCCCCCAGGAACAAATTTGGGCATGCCAGCCATCGTGGGCTGATTCCTGCTGACCCCGAGTTTCAGGGCTGACCCCACGAGGATTCCTTGTTCCTGTCATGCTCTTCTGAACTATGTTCTGCTTTCGGTTCTCCCCCTGGCCTGGAGTTTCCTCCCCCATTCAGCCTTGTGAACTCCCAATGTCATCAGGGCCAGGGCCGCCCCTTCCAAGAAGCCCTCCTGGACCTGCTTCCCCCTTCCTTTTGAGCACTATAATGTGCACTCCCCTATCATTGCAACTTCCTGCATTGTATTTAAATTGTGTCTCCCCGCCTGATTCAGGGGGCCAGGTCTGAGAATTGTGTACCTCTGAATCTCCAGCTCCTATTCCCATCTGCCTGATACATGCCAGAGGAATTGCACTGAGCTTCTGTCTCCATAAGGGGCTTCTGTGGGGCTGGAGAAGTCGGGGGGCACTGCTCTCTCCTGGCTCCCCCTGGTTCCAGGTCCACATGGGGAAAGTGGAAAGACCATCCACTCTGCACTGTCACCCGTCTTCCACACCAGCGGGTGATCACCCCAGGGTGGCCCCCAGAATGCCCCATAACAGAGCCGAAAGGCACTGGGAAGAGTGAGAGATGCCAGAGAAAGGCGCTGCTTGTCATCAACCCTCCTAGGTCAACACATCACTCCAGGAAGCACAAGCCGATTGTAATATGATAAACACGACTGTTCTAGAGGAGAATGCCCAGGAGCTCTGCCCTCAGAGAACCACGGCGGACATCCAGTGTGACCGGCTGTCAGACAGGCTCCACTTTAACCCACTCTAAGACCAAAGGTTGAAATGATCGCCACAAGGAAGAAGGAAAAACCCCAAGGTCTGTCTGGATCCAACACACACTGTCCTAAATTCCTAGATTCTTGATGTTTCAGAAAAAACGCTGGCCCCCACGGAGAGCGGTGGGCAAACAGCAGTGTGGACTCTCAAGTCCCGCCCCTGCCCGGCCTGGAAGTCCTGACCCTGAGCCTCCCACCCCTCACTTCCCACCCCTCCCCATTCTTAGCCGGAGCCGAAAAGCCCCTGCCTCCCCCCGACCCCCAGCGCCGTGAGAAGCCGCCTTGCGCGATGGCAGGGCAGTCATCACTCAGTAAGCCATTTCCCTCCCAGTTGAAATCTGGATCCAGACATAGGAACAGCACATGCGTCAGCCCCCAGTAGAACCTCTCCCTGTCTGTGGACGGAAGCCCAGGACGCCCACTGCCAGCGGTTCACACAACAGCCGGAAAATGAAGCTTGTCCAGGTGCCTCGACCCAGGGCAGCGGCGCGAGCTGCAGCCGGAAGCCAGCACCAGGCCCGTGGAGGCCTGAATATTTTACATCTAATGCCTCTGAGTTATGGGCTTTATACCTTTAGATACCAGAATAAACTTGATTTGAAATCAGCCCCAGGGGAAATTTGTTAAAGAGAAATAAAGATGTTAGATTGAGTCTACAGCACTTTGCAAAGTGGCTGTCTCCACTGGCGTCCACTAGGCCGTGAATTTCTGGATAATCCGGGGGAAAGGTGGTTCCAGCCCTCGCCATATCAATGCTGTGACTCCCCAGTTCCTCACCGCCCCCATCTGGGAAATATCACTCTTTTACTCACCCCCTAACCCCCTATCAGCTTCTTAGAAGGAAGGACGGGGAACCCGCGAGCTGGCTGGGCCAGTGTCGGCCTCGCTGCTGTCATATTTGTTGCCTGACATGTCCATTTCACAGAGGAGGAAACTGAGGCTCCAGGAAGTGCTATGAAGAGCAAGCGGAGACAGCCAGGATTTGAACGCAGTTATCTGGTTCCATAGTTGTATTCTTTTACTTACAAGACACCCAGCTCCGTGGTCACTAGGACTAGGCCACTCCAAGGGCCAATTTGGCAGTCAGCTGAGTCTATTACAGGCTGTTCAAGTTGGGACCCTCTCCATGCCTTGTTTTCCTGTTCCAAATAGCCAGGATAATCCCAGGACCCTCCTCTGAGGGTGAAGATTAGGTAAAAGCAAGAGAGGACCTTGGCACAGTGCCTGACGCGCCTGCTCCGTGTGTGTCTGCCCTTAGAGGAAAAGCACTTTGTAACATTAGCCTTGATCTTAAAATGCTTCTTTCTTCGAATGACAGGATGTGTCAAGCTGTCTGTGTGTGGACAGGCGTGTAGGTGAGAGGGTGCATGGGCGCTCCAGCTGGGATGGTGATGCGGGGGAAAGGTGGATGGAGGGGTGTGCACCTGTCCCAGGGCCCAGCCCAGTCCCAGCGAGGGTGAGAAGCTGCCTTTTTCCCCCAAATGCATGCTCATCGCTCTGAGCGGACAAGGATGTCAGGGTGCGACCCACAGGCAGGAGCAGCCCAGAGTGTCTTCTAGCAGCCGATGACAAGCCCCCGGAAGCCAGTGGCCTGGCTGGCCCAGCCTCTCAAAGCCCATGTCTCCAACTGAGCTCTAATTCACAGGGCTGCTGCCAAGGCTCATTAATAAATGATGGAAAACCTCTCAGCAAATGTCGAGCCCTGAAACAGTGCTGTGCGGCCCCCATGAACGGTGCCAAGCAGCCTCCGGGTGGTGAGGCCAGCAGGAGATCACTCACGACCAGTCCAAGCCTGGGCAGTGAACTGGGGCCAGTTTCTGACACGTGGGGCCACTGGACCCAGGGGTGGGCATCCCCTCTGGGGCTTCCCTTGGGGAAGTCAGAGGAAGCCAGGTTCAGATGCGAATCAGGACTGCCAGCTGGAATCAAAAAGGTCAGCCTGATCAGCTTGTTCTCTGACTCTCTGGAGGGCCAGAGAATCGAGCAAGGAGAGGAAAGACTCACAATCCTCACTGGGAGACCCCCTGCCTGGCCTGGGGGCAGTGAGGGTGTAGGACCAGCAGGAGGCATCCCCAACTCTCTCCCTAGAGACCAGTCCTATTTCAGTACCACAAGCCCACTGTCCCTGTCCCCACAAAGCTGGATGTAGGGAGGCCTGCTGGGGGCAGTGGGCTCCCCTCAGAGGTATGCATTTACATTCTGAGCCCCTGAACCTTCTTTCATAAAGGGCCTCCAGGTGCCCCCACAGACAAGGACCCCATCTTCCAGAGAAGTCCTGTTTGGGGCATGTTTATACCCACGGTCCAACCAGGACAGATCCAGATTTTGCTGGGCCCTGAAGTTTGCATTCGACAGGCCTTAAAAAAAAACACAGTTACAAATGCACAGAATCCAGACCTAGGAAGGGACTCTGCAAGGGAAGACCTGAAGCTTCGGCTTCTTGAGCATCATGGTAACCCCACTTTGTGCTGACCTTGTCCGGAGAAAGCGATGTAAACAGCACAGCCCCCCTCCCCACCAGCTGTCACCTTCTCACCCCACATCAGGCTCCGGGGAGCCTCGAGATGCCTCAGAGGGGTGCACACCGGCAGCTCCTGTCTGACCACCGCCCCCCCCAATCCACCCACAGTAGGGCTGCTTCTAGCTGGCTTCTGTACACAGACCCCTCTGTCTGAGAAAGATGGGCATGGTGGCAGGCAGGGGTGGGTCCCTTTTGAGCAGCTGGGAGGACCTTCTTATTTGATATAGACCCTGTGTCTGGGAGAATCAGTGCTAGGTTGAATGAATGAATGGAGGAATGAATGAATGTGGTTAAGTCTTCGTGGGGAAGGCCGCCTCTAGGTGAGTCTTGAAGGATGCACCCAGTGGGGTGGGCAGGTGGCTCCCCCCGGGGAGGACCCACGGGCATCCCAGCAGGCGTGGTGGGAGGTGAGGCTGGAAACACAGAGCAGACAGTGGGATCTCGACGTGGGGCTCTCCTTCGATGTGGCAAAGCTCAGCCTGCAGATCGTGCCTTCGCACCTCCGATTTTTGAGTGCTTCAGCATCAGGACCAGTTTACGCCCTAAACATACAAGGTTTCTGGCCCTCGGATGGCAAGATGCCTGGCTGGTTGTTCAACTCCTCCAAGAATCATGAACGTGTGGTCAGGAGCTGTCAGGTCCTCTCCAGGACTAGCGTTTGGGGGCTACACAGGGGGTGGGGCCCACACCCCATCCAGGTGGGAAATCCCTGCTCTGTATGAGACTCTCCTGAGGGTCACGACAGAGAACATGCTGTAAGTGCCAAATGGACAATGAGTGGTGACACAAGAGAAAAGACATCGGCCACCGACCCGCACTCCTTGCACCACCGCCTGGCTCGGCGCCTGGCAGGAAGGTCGCCCCCCACCCGCTGTGGGATCTGGCATCTGGGAGGAGGGGAGCCACGCTTCACACTGTCCGGGGAGGTGGTTGTTTTGTTAGGGGATCTCATTTCAGCTTCACTTTTCTCCAGACGAAGCTGCAGTGATTCCTACCACTTGGGAGCAGGGGAGGGGGCAGCAGAAACTGTAAGACAGGCGTGCCCTGCCGGTGATCGGGCTGGAGCCCGGCCAGGCCTTCTGGCTCCGGGGCCAGGTGCCGTCCACGTGCTCTGCCCATCCTGTGTTCTCCTTTGTGAAGGAGATACTCTTGCAAGGGGAGGGGAGGGAGCCACCGTTTCCTGAGCTCTTAGCAACGACCAGTGCTTGACGGTCTCACCGATCCAATCCTCCTAACACCCCCCTGAATCAAGTACTATCATCCCGCTTTTGTAAATACGGAGACCGAGATTTAAAGGGTGTGAGAGAAAATTCTCTGAGGTCACACCCCAAGTCAGGGACAGGGCCAGGCCCCCAAGGCAACTTCAGCTTGGTCTCCAAGTCAACTTCGCCTGACCTTGGTTGGCAGAATCCTAACATAGTTCCCAGAATCCAAACCCCTTGGTGAGCTCGCCTTGAGTGTGGGCGGCACCTGTGAAAGGGATGATTAGGTCATATTATATAAGGCTCCACTGTGGCGGGCTGGAGGGGGAGCAGTTAGAGTGACTCTCCTGCCGGCCTGGAAGAAAGCATACTGCCATGTCGTGAACAGCCAGTGGGGCCGTGTGGCAAGTTTCTGTGGGCGCCCCCAGGAACTGAGAGGCCCCTGGCTGATGGCTGGCAAGAGAACGGGGCCTCAGTCCTACAGCCACAAGAAACAAATTCTGCCAACAACCAGGGAGCATGGGAAAGGACCCCAAGCCCAGAAAGGAACGCAGCCCACAGACACCTTGATTACAACCTTGGGAGACCTGAGCAGAGGCGCCAGCTAAGCTGGCCTGGACTCCCAACCCACAGCAGCTGTGAGATCATCAATCTGTCGTTTTAAGGCACGAAGCTTGCAGTAATTTGTTAAGAAGCATCAAAAACAAATATATTTCTCATCCAAACAAGCCCATTTTTGCCTTCAGCAGCCCCAATCCAGCCTTGAAAACAGCCCTGGACCCAGAAAGAAAGAAAAATATTCACGTTGCCTCAGGAAAATTATTTCATCTCTCTGAGACTCGGTTGCCTCGATTGTAAATGGGGATAAGACCGGTCCCTACAGTAGAGGGTTGGTGGGAGGATTAAATGAGATGATGTGTCTTTCTTCTCAGCCTACGGAGTGAGCTCTCAAGACACAGTTGCTAACAAAATTGACTTTCTTTTCTTTGAGGTTACCCTCTCTCGGAGGGGGACACGGGCAACAATTCAGGAGGCTGGCCGATTGGGTGGTTATTCGCAGAGTTGAATTAATTTCCGTCAGTCCTGCCATAACAAAACACCAACAAACCGGGATGGCTTAAAACAACAGAAATGTATTCTCTTCCCCTTCTGGAGGCTAGAAGTCCAAAATCAAAGTGTTGACAGGGCCCTGCCCTCTCTGAAATGTCCAGGGAAGAATCCGTCCCGTGCCTTTCTTTAGCTTCCGGTCCTTGCCCGCGGCCTTTGGTGTTCCCTGGCTGGTAGCTGTACCACTCCGATCTCTGCTTCTGTCTTCACGTGGCCTTCTCCCTGTGTGTGTCTCTCCTCTTCTTCTAAGGACCCAGTCTGTTGGGATTAAGGCCCATCCTGATTGAGTATGATCTCAACTTGATCACATCTGAAGGGACCCGACGGCCAAATAAGGTCTCGTTTACAGGTACCGGGGTTAGGACTTCAACCCTTTTGGGGACACAATTCAACTCAATCACACCCCAGTGCTAAAGATGTTGGGAGTAAAAAGCCCTCAGCTTCCTCCTTTTTCCTCCTCATCTAACTCTCCTGCTTTTTCAACGCTTTATCCAGGACAGAACCAGAAATGGGAAGCCTCTACCCAGAACTTTCTTGAACGTTCTGTCCCGAGAGAGGTGAGGAGCTTCAAATTCCTGGGGACCCTCTGAAGAGCAGAGGGGACCGTGAGCTGTTCGGTGCGGTCCGAGCGGTGGGAGAGGCAGGGGCCAAATGAATCAGAGAGACGATGGGAGGCGGGCCCTGCAGGGGGCCCAGCCGACCTGCAGGCAATAGGCAGACAGGGCAAAATCTCCACTGACGGAGCTGGATTTCTAAGGACACCAGAAAAGCGGCCTCCTCACTTCAAATAAAAGCTGGTGCTGCAGATTCCGGCGGCCTCCTCCTCTTTCCCCGGCTCCCCTATCCTCTGTCGCGTAGAGGGCAGTGTGCAGGAGCAAGATGGATCCGTCCAGCGGCTCAGATGGCCAGACTGGCCGAGCCGCGGGGCACTGCGGAGGAGAGCGCTCTGAGCCTCGATGCTTGTGTCCCAGCCTGGTGCTCCCACTGCGGCCACAATACATGGCGGGCTGCAGGCAGATGCCTTCCAGACACTGTCACACGGTTTAGGCACCGGCACATGGGGACCCATGTGGTCAGGCTGTGTCCTGTTGGGCCAGTGGCTCTGTGGCCCTACAGTGTGCAGTTGCACATGCCCTATGCACACACAGGGGAGGTGCGATCACGGGGCAGATGCACGCATGTACTACAACTCTGCTTCCTCCCTCGCTGCAGAGCTGTGGCGTGCACACGCCAGAGGTGTGGCTCATCTCAGCACACCGCTGCCGTACACGAAAATGCACACGCAGACCAACGGTAGACACTGCTCACCATCCACACGGGTGCCTGAGAGTCCCTGCATCCCAGGGAACTACACTTCCCAGGCTCCCTTGCCCTTTGACTTCAGGGTGTGCTCAACCGGAGGCACTGGAACATGAGAGGGCGGAAGGTAAGGAGAAGTCAGCATAATTTCCTCCTCTTCTTTGGGTGGTGTTTGCGGCAGCTGCAGCATCTCTTCTGGGAGTCCAGTTCCTTCTGGGAAGTCCCTCTCTCTGTGGTCTCATCTTCCTCCGTGATCTAAACACCTGCTGATGGCCTGGCCTCTGGACACTGGTGAAACCACCTCCTCTTGCTTCCTCTCCACTGTAACGGTGGCAGGCGTCCCATGGTACCCACGTTCGGCTCTTTAGCTCTTCTGTCACCTGGGGCATCAGCTCCCTCTATTAAATTTCCTCTGTCTAAAGACACAGAGTGGCCTCTGTTTTCTTGGATGGCCCTTGGCTGATAGAGGAATAGTAATGGCCATTTACTAAGCACTTAGAACGTGCCAGTGACTCCTACACGCATTATTATCTCCTTGAATTTTCACATGGATGGAGGATGGGGTTGATATATGGACTCCATTTTGTAGATGAGGAAAATGAGGCTCAGAGAATTTAAATAACTTGTCTGAAAAGAAACTCCCATTTGAACCCAGTCGTAATGGAAAGAACACAAGCTTTGGGGCAAACCTCATCTTACCCATTTAGCGGCCGTCTGTATGCAGGCAAGTTACCTATCTTCCTAAGCCTGCATTTCCTAGTTTCAGGACATGCCCACCCCCCCAAAATGGAAACCCTGTACCCATTAAGTAGTTACTCCCATTCCTCTTTCCTCCCAGCCCCTGGCAACCACTAATATGCCTTCTGTTTCTATGAAGACGTTGGGTATGTTGTATAAAAGGAATAACACAGTATGTGGCAGGTAAGCGTTGGATTGTGTCCCCTTTCTGCCAAATTCAGATGTTGAAGTCCCAACTCCCAGTACCTCAGAATGTGGCCTTATCTGGACATAGGGTCATTGCAGAGATAGTTAAGAAGGCCCTTAGGATGGGCCCTAATCCAATATGATTGATGTCTTTATAAGAAGGGAAAATTTCACAATGCACACAGGGTGAGCACCCTGTGAAGATGAAGGCAGAGACCAAAAAGCCAAGAAAAAACAGAGACCCCTGGCAGCCACCAGCATGTTGGGGAGAGACACAGAGAGATTCTCCCCTACAGCCCTGGGAAGGAGCCAACCCTACTGACACCCTGATTTTGGGCTTCTGGCCTCTGGAGCTGGGAGACAATACATTTCTGTGGTTCAAGCCACCAGCTGGTGGCCCTTTGTTACAGCTGTCCTTGCGTTTGTGTGTGACCTCTTCCACGTAGGATAATGTTTACAAGGCTCATTCGCGCTGGAGTGTTTCCTGTCACTGTGCTCCCAGTCCTCTAGGGCTTAGTTCTGTTGTGTTGAGAGCTAGGGCCGCTAGACCGTAAGTGGTCACTCTCTCCCAGCGAGCACTGCGGGATGGAGACGTGACCTGCGTGGGGAGGCCCACCGGCGTGCACAGTCCTTCCAGGAGACACAGCTGAGGGGACCTCAGTAAGAAGCTGCTTCTTCATGGTCACACCTGGGGGTTCCTGGGGTGCAGAGCTACCCCATATGCCGCTGAGAAACAGCTTCCAGCCTGAGTGGCTCCACTCACTGCCCCAGCGAAGTTTCCAGCTCTCACCCTGCATCCAGGGGGTAGGGGCCCCCCCCAGGGTTGCCTCACAGTGTGTTGCTCTGGAGCTTGGCCTTGGGAGACAGATGGCTTGGGTTCAAATCCCAGTGCCAGCTCTGCCACTTGGGAGAGTGACTGTAACTTGCTGTGCCTCAGTTTCCCCATCTGTGAAATGGGGATAGTTAAATAGCGAAGAAATCAGCTCCCACATGAGAGCCTTGTATGGTCTTCTATAGACCAGCTGCTATATAGGGCCCCGCTGTTCCCCAGACACGCCCTGAGCTCTTGCCCTGGAGCTGGACTTTTCAGTCCCACTCATAAGGTCCTCTGTTCCTCCCAGTGTCCTGTCTTGCTTGGTGACACAGCACCCACCCTGTCACCCCAGGACGAGCTCTCCCCTCTCCTCCCCATGTCTCCAAGACAGATCTCACGTGCATCCTCTGCTCCATCCCGTGTCCTCGTTAAGGGCTCATCTCCCCTGGGCTGGACTCCTCCAGAGTTTTCCTAACAGGTCTCCTGGCCTCTAGCCTGGCTCCCTCCACTCCATCCCTCGGAGCAGAGCCACTCCTTGCCCGGAGGTCCGAATGCAGGCTCCTGACACGTGTGAAGGATGCCAGCTTCCGGCCCCACCTTCCTCCCCGACGCTGGCTCCTGGGCCTCCTCCTATACTGGGCTTTTTGTCTCAGCAGACCCAAATTTCTTCGGCATTCCAGAACCAACTGTGTCCCGTACATCCCAAGTGGCTCACTCGGGACCTGGGATACAGTAGGCACGCGCTAAGTCTGGAATGCCTGAGCGCGTGCCCGCTTCAGAGCTTTGCCTGTGCTGGTGCTCTGCCTGGAACCCTAGCCTCCTTCCTATTTCCTTAATGAATTCATGCTCATCTTTCAAAATCGGTTCAGATGACTTGGCATCTAGAAAGACTCCTGTGCTCACACCCCGTGCCTCAGAGGGCCTCCCTCTCCCCACTCTGTGCAACTGCAGCTCCTTGGATCTGTGTGTACTGTCACATTTCTGCACGGAATTGTAATGGATTTGGGTGTCCTGCTGTCTCCCTTCTGATTTCTTTGAGGAACAGGATTCTATTTTTCACCCAGGTGCTCAATAAAATGTCTGTGGAATGAATAAAGGATGAACAGATGAGTGAATGAATGTGTGAATGAATGAAGACGTGACTCTGCACATTCAGCTCCCTCTGCCTGCAGACTCCTGCATGTTCCACAAGACGCAGAGCAAATGTCACCACCTCTGGGAAGCCTTCCCTGATTTCTCTCTGGACTGGAGAACAGCATGACAAGCTTCTCTTAACCAAGGATCCCAGAAGAGCCCCATCCACTTAGGAGCCATTAAAGGGCAGGCCCTACACTATTCAACATGGTAGCCAGAGGGATCCTTTTGGAACCCAGGCAAAAACATGTCAGGACTCTGCTCCAAGTCCTCCACAACTCCTTCTTCAGAGTAAAAGGCCAGGTCCTTACCAGTGGCCCCTCTCTGACCCACATCTTCTGCTCCCTGCTCCAGCCACTCGGCTCTTGAAGGCCCACGACACCTGCTATTCCTCTGCCTGACCTGACTGTCCCAGACACCTCTGCAGGGCTCACCTCCTCACCTCCTTCAGGCCTGTCCCTTTGAGGCCCACTCCAGCCACTCTATCATCACAACCTTCACCCTGATGCTCTCAGTTTTTTCTTGATTACTGTGTGTCTCCCCTGTGACAACAGTCATTAGCACGAATCGCTGTTCTATTTACTGCTGGGAAAACTTTCCCTACCACCTAGAATGCTGCTTGGTAAGTAGCAGGCACTCAGAAAATGTTTGCTGAATGAATGAATGAACTTTTGGATGCCCATGATTCTGTCCAGGGGCTGTTTTTTCAATTCTCAATGAGTATTTGCTAGATTTTAACACAGACTCAAAGAATGTACGGGTGGAGAACTGGGGGAGGGGGCAGGATGAGGACTGATGGCAATGTCTCCCAGGGCAGGGTACCAAACAGTTTTTCAAAACCACAGTTGCAGAGTCGAGAGAGAGCAGTCTCCCAAGGGGTTTTGCGGGTTCCATGAGAGTCTATTGACCATCAGGCGCGTACAGGTGGGAGGTCTCGTCATTCTGAACAGCTCTGAATCACGCAACTCGCTGAAAAAAGGAACATCATTTTCTTTTAGCAGGTCAAGCAGACCAAGCACAAAAACAGTTGCTGGATGAATGCCTGAGTGAAGAAGTGAATCTTCGCATCTTCAGAACTGAGCACAGGTAAGTGCACACGCTCCCGATGAATATTTGCTGGATTGATGAGAATTGAAGAAAACAGAGGCCAGGAGGTGGGGATGGATGGGGGCAGGTGAGGGCTGGTGGCAGGCCACCTGAGGGGGCTTTGTCACCCCAGAACTGTACTTGTCTGTTTTTAATTTTTATTGAGGGTAATATACCGAGAGCAATCCTAAGAGTGCAGTTTGATGGTTGTACGTCTACTCTGGGTAACCATCACACAGATCAAGATATAGACCATTGCCATCCCTCTTGCCCCCTCCCAGTCCGTTCTCGACAAAGGGAGCCACGTTGCTGACTTCCATCACCCTATATTAGTTCTGCCTGCATTTCAACTTGATATGAATGGAAGCATACAGTATGATCAGACTCTGTTTTTCTATCTGCCTTTGGTGAGTCGGGAGTCACCACGTGAATGCCAACAATTGGAATCTGGGTGTGAAAGCATGCTGGCAGGTGGCATCCCCTGCAAAACGTGGGTTCCGGGGGTTTGAAGTGCACAGTTACTGCCTCCTTAAAGGAGCTGTCTTGAGCAAAATGATTTTCACCTTCTTTGCTGAGAGCATCCCATCTTAAGAGCCGCCCTCGGTCTGACAGCAGAATCTTTCCTTTCCAGGCTGCATGAGTCAGCCCCGAGGCCCGGCATCGTGCGCTGTTCTGGTCACGACGCTGTGCCCACCTCTTCCGAGAAGCCTGCCATGCCAGCCTGGCCCACAGCCAGCATCTGGCAGCCACTGAGCTGCACCTGTGGGGATGGGTCTTGCTCTGTCTTCACATGCAGCCCTCCTCCTCCCACCTTCCCTCAGCATCAGCAGCCTTTGCAGTGGCCCCTGGGTTCCCAGAGTCACTGTGGCAGGCTTGGGACATTTACAAGACACTGAGCCACTCCACAGCCTCTCCTCAGGGAGACTGCTTCTCTTCCCTGACATGCAGCGGGCACAGGAGACTTTTCAGCATGGGACTGGAGACAAAGCCGGCGATGGGTTTTAGAGTTGGAGCCCGGGATGCAAATGCTGGCTGTGTCCCAGTCCAGAAAACCTGCCTCCATCTCCCCGCCTCCCACGAGGGAAGTGCTCCCCGTGCTGTGTCGTAGGGATGAAAGGAACTATGCAAAGTGCCTGCACATGAGAGGATTTCAGATGTCATAGCTATCGCTGTCACGGCTCGGTGAAGAGGAGGATGAAATCTGAAGCTAGATTGTGTGGATCTGAATCCTGATTTCAACACGTGTTCGCTCTGGGGTCTCGGGCAAGTTGCTTAACCTCTCTGAGCCTCAGCTTCCCTGTGTATACAATGGAAGTAGGGAGAGTACCTACCTTACGGGGTGGCTGAGGATAAACTAAACCATGAATCTATCTATCTATAAAGTGTTTGGGACAGTTCCTGGCACATAGTAAAGGCCAGATAAGTGACAGCTTTCTCTCTATGCAGATGCCTGATTAACTAATAGTCCGCTAGATAATTAACAGTATTCAATCATAGCTGTTACAGGGATGACATATGGAAAGGTCTTGAGATTATACATATAGTGCTCAGTATACAGTGAGCGCTCACAGATATTTTCCCTGATTTTAAAAAGAATCTGTGCTGTGGATCCTACACAGAGAAGTGAGCAGGAGGGTGTGGGATGGATAAGCAGGTAAGGGTGGGGGTGGGGGGACAAGGGCTGTTAGGTTTTGCAGGGCTGGCCTGGCCCCCTTCCTGCTTGTGGGCAACTCGACAACCCACCTCTGATTAAGGGGAGGGTCCCCCACGGAGCTCTGGACCCCAGCACCTCCTAGAGCTCTTGGCACCAGCAGCCATGCCTTAAAGGCTTGTTGCTTGAAAGCCAGAAAAAGGAGCTAGAGAAAGCGCCCAGGTTTAAAAACAAAAAACAAGAGAACCAGGTAAATTTCCTTCCCGACCCTCCAGAGATGGGGAGACCGAAGGATGGCATAAACACCACTTCTGAGCAGATGAAGGGCTCTCAAGGCTGAAGATGAGTGCTTTGTTTTCAGCTCCGGGAAAAACTGAATAAGAAGGACTAGACCTCGCCATTAGAGGCATGGAGATTTTGATGAGACTCGAGAAATAACTTTCCAGCTCAAGTATCGAGCATCTCAGCCACAGACTGCCGGACGTGGATGCCTCTCTACCCATGCACTGGCGCTTTTATCTTAACTACGACTGCAGCTAATGGCTAAAAGCAGCGCTAATGAGCACCTGGCAGCAAGGACCCCTGGTAGCTGATTCCTCATCATTGATTGGCATTTGAAGGGTCAACTGACTCACCGAGACAAAGAGCAAGGGATGGTTCACAACGGCGGTGCAAGTCACAGCCGACCCTGCCTTTCCTCCGATATTTGCCAGGCAAAGACCTTTTCTAAAGAATTTACACAAATGGAATTGGCGATGGAAAAACTCTGAGACAGAAGAAGCCTTTATCTTACAGCATTTGAGGATTTTTTTTTTTTTTTTTGGTTGGTGCAACGGAGCATGCTTAAACTTGCCACAGGGAGATTTTTCAGGGAAAAATAAAAAGCAAGCATCTTCTGTTCAAACTTCATTGGATTCATATTTTAAGAAACTTTGGCCTGTCTGGTTCAGGCAGAAAGATACCCCCGAAGGAAGATTTCATGGCAGAGTTCTTATATTAAGTGCTTAGTTTTACATATGTGATAAAAGTTTGTAAGAGCATATATCTGGGTTTTATTTACTGTTCACTTACTGTAGTGGTCACTTTGGGCAGTTTTATTGTACGAGATGGATTTCTAGGAATGGAAACCCAGTGTGTAAATCGTGCTTACAGGAAATAAAGATTCAATGGTGGATAGCTCGAAAAGGCTTTCATCCAGGAATCACTTTGGTTATAAGTCAGGGGTGGCCTGTAATCAAACACTGACAAAAGGTGACTGGGCATGATGCCTGGAACGTGTTCCTGGATGCGTTTAAGATTGAAGAGAACAGACACCATCAATGCTGAATGAACGTACAGACCCATTCATCTGTCTGAGGATTGGCGCTTTTTAAAATTAAGTATCAGGTTTATGTACACTTCCTCCCCAACACAATAGAAAATTTGAAAAAGACAGAAGGCGATAAGTCACTCAGAGTTCCCACGACCATCATTTAAAAAAAAATTTCTTTTGCTGAATTTTTTTCCCAGTATTTTTTCAGACCTCATAGAACAGCCACAGCCGTATTCACATCTATTCTGTACCAGGTGACCTTTAGAGGTTTCACATCTGTGGGTTTTTGATTCACTCAATTTGCTATTTAACAGAATTCCCCTCATGTTTAATAACCCTCTTAATAATCACGGAGTTAAAAGAATACATTTTTATCTACTCAGTGTCTCCAGAACTTTCAAAAGACTGCCTTGAACAGGAAGTAAGAGAGGGCTTGTGTGATTTAAATATGGCAGACCAGAAAGGAAAAGGGGGAGGAATAATTAGAAACACAAGTTAGGAAGAAAGAAAAGGAAGAGGGGGAGGGAGGAAGGATGAGGGCTGGGCAGGAACAAATGAACCCATAGAAGGGGGCCGACTCGTTGACCAGGTGGATGTGGTCCTGGTGGGGGCGGTGGAAGTGGAGGGAGCCCAAACAAGGACCCTTGGGCACATCGAAAGCCACCAAGTGGGAAGAGGAGCTGACCAGCGTGAGGATGGGGGACAGGCCAGGGACCAGCAGGCAACTCCCCAAGAGATGGAACCCCAGGACCATGGCCACCGGCCCCAAGTGGCCGCCAAGGTGCAAGAAGGAAGACCCTCCAAACGGTTAAGCAAATGGGGCCTCTCCACCCACCAGGCATCTGGCCTTGACTCACACGCAGGAATCCGTGGGCAGAAAGATAACAAAAGCTATTTTTCATGCAAGAGGAGTCGGACATCAGGAAAAATCAGAGCCCCTTTGTATGACATGCCAAACTGCTGAAGCGAGAAAATGTCTCGGGCGAGGGCTCAGATGCGAGCCGGGAACAGCGCGCTCGCCCTGGGGAACCCGGCCGTCAATGCAAGCTTGTTATCGGGCCGGAAGCAAGCGCCGGGCGGCCTCCCCCCGCCGCACGGCCGAGACAAGCCGGTGACACGGCCTTGGCTGGACTATCCCGGCCCTGGAAGGAAGCCTGGGTGTCCTGAGATGTCCTCGGGGAGTCTTCGGGGAGCCACGCTCTTCTCCCAGCTTGCAGTGTGGACTGGGGGCTGGGGTCTCCCTCTTCTGAGACCCACCCTCACTGTGGGCCCCCTTCCCCTGTAGCCCCACGCACAGGGCTTGCTTTGGGTTAGCAAGTGAGAGTAGTCACCAGGCTTCGGGCACCGTGTTCCAGCCCCAAGCCAAGTGCTGACACAGCTCGTCTCGGCTCCTGCCAGCAAATCTGCACGGTAGATGTTGCTAACACACCCATTTTGCAGAGAAAGCAACTGAGGCTCAAAGAAGGTGAACTGGCTGGTTGGAGGTCTCACAGTTAGTAGGAGACAGAGCCTGGACTCAAACCCTAATTCGCTCCGGGATTGGGGCCCTCCACCACCACAGCCACGGCCATGTCCCCCCTCCCCACCCCGCACCAAGATGCCACTCACAACAGCTGCTGTGTATCTCAAGTTTATCCAGAGGCAGATGTACGTGGAGTCCCGCGTGCATTTCCCATTTCCCAAGACCCAAAGAGACAGGCCTTGTTAGAGCCCCCAGGAGGAGGCCCTGACATCCAGATGTGTTCTGATGCTCTGCCCACACCCTGCACTGGATTCTGCTGCGTGTCTTTTCTCCTGCAGGTTCCCCAGAACCAGAGAGTAAGTTCCCCAAGACCTCTCTGTACCCACAGGGCCCAGCACGAAGCCAGGCACTCAGCAGGCGGCCCATAAATGCTAACAGAGTGATGGAGTTTTAAGTAACATTGCTCTCCATCTCCAAGGCAGCCCCAGGCCCTGCGTACTGGTTGTGGTGGCCCTCGGAGAAAACAAGATGGTTCCAGCACCCACCTCTGTTCCCCACCCCAGCCACCAATTTCTGTGCACTCAGGACCCTCCAGTATCGCCTCCCCTCCAGTTCCAGCTTCCCCTGCCCCATCCTTCCTCCAATCAAAGTCTTTTCTCAGGATAGAACAGGACACCCAGGCCTGGCTATGTAATTTTGAGGGTCCAGTCCTGCGCAAAATAAAAAACGTGGGTCCCCTTGTTCAAAAATGATTAAGATTTTCAAGATGGTGACAGCAGAGCATTAAATGATGTGTAATGTGCATGAATACAGCCCTGGGGACACCAATCATTTTTTCACATGACCTATTATTACTCGGATCTGGATTTTTCTAGGGCAGTCTTGATTTAAAATTTTCTGCATCCCCTGCCTCCTCCTCTGCCATCTCGCCACCAAAACTAAGCATGTCAACACTTCAAGATCTCAGTAACACCTCCTATATTGCCTCTCATATCTACAACAACACGAGAAAATCTGTCCTCTGCTCTTTTGTCTAGAATTTTGGTTCAGAAAAGACAAATGCCTCAGTGCTATTCGTCCTGTCAGGGAACCAGAGGCAGCGGGGTTCAATGGTCACAGCCTGACATCTCCTTACAAGGGGAGCTGTCTCCATCCAGCCAGCAGGTAACTCCCACATCCGTGTCTGCAGGCCAGCCCTGCCTCTGCCCTGTAGAGAGAGTGGTCTCCCAGCGCTGTGCACTCAGCCCATCCGAAGCCGAGCTCCCTTGTACCCCCACCCCCACCCCCAGGACACTCCTCCTTGGTTCTGTGTCTTGGGGAATGGCTCACCGCCATGGGGTGTCTACCATAATATCTCTGTTTTACAGATGAGAAACAGAGGCTCAGAGAAGCGAAGGAATTCGCCCAAGGTCACAGAGCTAATGCAGGGTAGGATGCAAACGCAGGTTTCTTTGACCCCCAGCCCTGGTCCTATTAACCGTCACATGGACTTAGTTCAGAGATCACCTTCCCTGACTCCCTCCTGGACAGGGAAGTCCCCAATGGGAGATGATAGGGAGGTGTGTGGGGCTAGATCTGCAGGGCTTCAAAGATCAGGGAACGAGTCTGACTTTATCCCAAGTGGGATGTGGTCCCATTGATGGGTATCGAGCTGGGGAGTGACATGATCTGATATACACTTTTACAAGAGCTTTCTGGCTGTGTGTGAAGAAGGGCTAGCAAGGGGGTGGGCAGGAGGGACAGTGGGAACACCGGTCAGTGGGGATGCCCACTACTTGGGGCATCCAGGCGAGAGATGACAGAGGCTGGGATCCAGGTGGAGGGAAAGCCGGCAGGGCTGGGGAGGGCTCTAAGGAATCGTGCCAGGATGTCACAGGAAAGGGGTTTTTAGTCTTGTCTCTGTGGTGGCCAGCACTGTGCTGGGCACAAAGCAGACTGTGGGAGAGGCAATGGGATGATTCTGTTGAGGTGAGAACACACTAACCAGCAGAAGCGAAAGCAATGGCTGAGGCTACCACCAGCCTGCAGGTCCTTGCTGAGGTGTCAGGGTGAAGGGGGCCAAGCCAAGTGTTTCTAAGAAAATGAGCCTGAAGTCCTATCCCCTCTGCAGTGCCTCTGTGAGAGCACAGCCACGCTGTTTTTCACAGTACTTTGCCAAGTAACCTCTCATCGGATATTCACACAACCCTGGGAGGGAAGAGGAGGACATGGTGAGGATGGAGGAAAGAGGAGGAAGAAAAGACGGAGGGAGGAAGGGATGGATGGGGGATAGAGGCAGAAAGGAGAGGGGAAGGATGGAAGAAAGAGGGAGATGGAGGTAGAGAGGAGGGAGAATGAGGGAAGGATGGAGGAAAATGTAGGAAAGATGGAGGGAAGGATGGAGGAAGGGAAGGAGGGAAGGATGGAGGGAGGAATGAGGGAAGGAAGGAGGGAAGGACGGAGGGAAGGATGAGAGAAGGATGGGGGGAAAGACAGGTATCATTTACCAATTTGACAGCCAATCAGAGGCTCTAGGAGGCTAAGGTATATGCAGAAGATTGTGCAGATGGTTAGTGGCAGAATTAGGACCAGACCACAGGTCTCCTGACTCCCACCCTGATGTTTCCACACTCAGCTCCCCGTTCTCCTTTATCAGAACCCTTATCCCTAGACACTGGAGTTCACAGCTGTAGTCTCTGTGCCTACCAGGAAATGGGATGAGGGGATGAGTGCCTGGGTGGCTGCCATCACCACCCTGGGCGCTGCCTTGATGCCAGACCCTATTTCAACTCTTAACTGAGAACGCTCAGGTTCTGATTTTATGGTTCACAGAAGCCATTCAGAGCAGTTCTGCCTTTGAGAGGTGATGAAACAGTGCTGCATTCTACACCGGCCTGAACATCCCCAGGGATGCTCAGCTTCTCCCATTCCCAGACCTTGGAGGCCCGTGAGCTGACCTGGGGCCTCACTCAGCTCAGCTGCAAAGGTTGGCTGACTTACTTGTTCTGGGAAAACTTCCAAGTTTCAGGAAATATGGAAATAGAGAGAAGGCAATCATACCTTGAATATCTACAAGATGCCAGGTGCCATGAGGGTTATTTTGCTGTGTTTTCTTGTATTTTTTACAACAATCCCAAGGATTGATTCGATGATGCCCCCGTTTTACAATGAAGGAACTGGAATTCAGAGAGTTTAGGTAATTTATCTGAAGACACACAGCCAATTAACGGCAGAGTCTAGACTCAAGGCCAGGTCCACACGACTTCAGTGCTAGATATCTGATGCTGCCACTTCCATGTGGACTACAAAGGGTTGGCAAAAGTGAGCTGACACAAGCACGCAGCCCGTCTGTCTCCCCAGGGCCAGGAGGTGACAGAGAGGCTGACGGCAGGTGAGCTAGGGAGGCTAACAATGTTTAATTATTTGTTTTTCTTCCAGGCTCTGGAGCTGAATTTGAGTCCAGAAACTCCCCTGGATCTTTCCATATTCTCTTCTGGAGATGGGGCAGCAGCGGGGTGGGGGTTGAGGCGAGTGGGGAGACACACAGACGGCACTTGCTGGCCACCCTGCCTCTGTGGGCTTGGCTCGGTAGGAGGCACAGAAGGGCTGGATGCTGTAGTGGGGGGGTGCTTTGCTTTGGGTCTGCAACCTCAGAGGTGGGGGAGGGGAGTAATAGGTGGGGGAGGGGTGAGAGCAGCTCCAGTTAAAGTCCAAAGGCCTTTCCAGCCCAAGTCCCTTTGTGACTGGGGGACCTAAATGCTTGAGGAGTCCAAGGACAGACTTGGGGTTGACTTTATGGAGGACGTTGACTTGAAGGACAGATTGAAGTTCAGGGGAGGATGGGTGGAAGGAGGGATGATGGAGAGATCCTGATGTTTTGCGGAGCAAAAGGCTTCTTCTGACCTAAGTACATCCTTGGCTCCAGCAACCCAACAGGGCGGCTCCCCTGCCTCCATCCTGGCTCCAGGGAAGAGGGAGGGAAGGAGGAAGAGGAGGAAGAGGAGAGGGCCTGGTGCCAAGGCCAGGCGTGGCTAAGGGTGAAGTCACACCCTGCATCCTCGGGCCAGCAGGGAGCCTTGAGTCTTCGAAAGGAGGTACCATCTGCTTTGCAAAGACCCTGGAGCTTCATTTGGAGGGTCATTTGGACCCCAGCCCCATCTTGATGCTGCAGGGGCATCAGGGAGCCCTCAAAATGCGAAGGGGCAAAGATGTCTAGCCTGTGCCTGGATGGCCACCCTCACATCCCCCACGTGTGGGCAGTTGGCAGCTAACTTCTCCGTCTGACTTGCAGCCCCCACCCAGGAGCCTGGGGGCATAAAGAGGCCCTGGCAGACTCGATTCCACCCAGGGTTCTCAGAACAAGCACGCCATTTGGGGAACGCCTACTCTGTAAGTGTGTGCTCAGTACTTCCACGTTCCCTGCCTCATTATTCCATCTTTCAGACACGTAAACAACTCAGAGAAGTTGAGTAATCTACCCAAAACTACACAGCTACCTGCAAAACTTGGATTTGAACTCAAGTCTTCTCTCCCTCAAACCTGGCCTCCTTCCTCCATCTCATGCTGCCTTTTCAACAGAGTCCATCTTAATGGGACAGAATGTCCCTTCTACAAGGAGATGCGGGGCACATTTCTTCCAGGCCTCTGTATCCGAAACAGCTAGGCTTCTCTTGAGCCATTATTTCCTTTTATTACATGTGCCCCGTGGCCTTTATACCTGGGCACGTTCTTCTCTTTGTCCCAGCCCAGGAAGCCCAGAGGCAAGTCTGCAGCCCACCTCTGACAACCCAGCCAGCCTTTACAGCAGGTGTTTTATGCACCGACTGCACTCAGCCATCATCTATTTTCCTTATTTCATTCTAACTTCCATCTCAGTCCCTCACCTATTTCGTAATTTATCTTGTCCTTTCCTTCCTTCCTTTCTTTTTCGGTTGGAGGAAGAAGAACTAAACAAACACAGTAAAATCATGTGATGTCATGTTCACGGCTTCAAAAAGTTTCTCATATGAAGAAATTGATCTATTAGGAAAAAACGTCCTTGGTCTGGTACCAGGTCCTGACTTGCAGCTCAGAAAAGATGGTCTCATGCAGTCCTTCCCAGAGCGCCCTGGGGGTGAAGAGGAAGAACTGTGGGGGGAACTTGAGGGTGGACGTAGGCAGGCCCTGCCTGGCCCATCCTTGGGGGTGAGAACCAGTCTGTTCTCATTTACAAGCTGTTCCCTGGAGAACCAGCGTGCGCGCGCACACACACGGGACTTAACCGTGTTGCAAGTGGGGTGCTGGGGCAGAGAAGGCCCAGAGGAAATGAGTTCCTTCCTCTTTCCGCACTTCTGGCGGCCTACCTCGTGCTACAGGGGCCTGTTGCCCAACCTTCGCCCAGGTGCCAGTCCGAGGGGAGGCTGTGCGGGCAGAGCCCTAACCAGGCAGCCCCCACACCTGCTTCTGCTCCCCGCTCTTACTAACCAGCCATGTGACCTTGAGTAAGTCGCTTTGCCTGTCCAGCCTTGAGGTTCCTTTGCTTGCAGAGTGTGAGGATTAGGCCACATCAGCAGTTCCCATCCCCATGGGGACACATGCTGGGGTGTCACAGGCAGGGTGAGCTGGGTCACCGGTGATTCATTACTCTTAGGAAAGGAATGGAGCTGGGCACCCTTGATGCCTCCTAAAGCTGATGCCAGGTCATCCCCTTAATAGAGATGCTCCCCGTCCCCCGCTGGCAGTCCATGCGTTTTTTCCAAGGAAAAAGAAATGAATGGAGTTCTTATTAGTTACCAGGAATTAGACCTGCCCTTGCCCTTGACCTCAATGATGCTTCCCGTAGAGCAGGGGGCTCTCCATGGGGGGCAATTTGACCCCACCCAGGAGACATCTGGCAAAGTCCAGAGGTATTTTTGGTCACTACAACTTGGTGGGGGGCGCTGTAACTGGCTTCTAGCTGGTGAAGGCCGGAGACGCTGCGAAGCCTTCTGCAATAAACAGGATAGCCTTCACAACAAAGAATGATCCAGCGCCAAGTGTCAAAGGTACCAGGTTGAGAAATCCTGCCCTGTCGTGAGGGGCAGTGGTGACGAACCCACCACACTTGGACTATTAGGAGTCATTGTGGTTCTCCTGAGTTGCACTCCACTCCACTCGGCCCCAGCCTCCCAGTCTGGGCACCTGCAACAATGTCCAGACTGGTCTCCTGGTGGCCTCCCCTGCCTTCCAGAATCTCCATTCCCCACGTGCAGCCAGCAGATCTTCTGAAAACAGAAACCAGATCACTTTACTCTCCTGCCCAAAACCCTCCAGAAGCACTGACCCCTCATAATATGAAGCAAATAAAGCAGGCTCCTGACCTTGACCTTGAAGCCTCCTGCAGACCCCTATGCAGTGATGGAGCCCTGCCCACCCCTGCTCTTCGCTCATGCTCCTCCATCCTCACCAGGTTCTTTCCTGCCTCAGGGCCTCTTCCTCTCCCTGGGAGCTCTCCCACCAGCCTTCCTCTGACAGCTCTTTCCCGTCCCCTTGACCAACAGCCACCCAGCACACCCCTCTGTCTGTTTTTGTCAAAACACTCATCAGTACCTGGAAGTGCCAGCTACCCCCTTAGAATGTCAGCTCCAAGAGAGCAGGGACCACGTCTGTTCTGTGCCCCCTGTGACTCAGAGCCCCACACGTCTGACACAGAGCAGGTGCTCAGTGAGCATGTACGGGAGAATGGGGGAATGAATGAATGAAGGAATGAAGGAATGAAGGATGCCCAGTAGGCAGGTGACATATCCTTTATATGTATGTCTTAACAGAGAAAAGGTTGAGAGCCACTGAACTAAGTAATCTCCAAGGCTCTTCCAGCTGGAGAACCCAGCTTCCCATGAGTCCACTTCGAGGCCACGCTGAACCTTGTTCAACCTGGAGGCTGTGGGTGGGGGCTCTCTGGCTGGGGCTTGTGTGGCAGAAAGTCAATGGTGGCAGGAATGTTCCTGATCAACCAGGCTCCACTTTCAGATGAGGAGACAGAGGCCCACTAGGCTCTCCAACACCCTGGATCTGATCATCTGAGGCCCCTTCCGACTGTGCTTCTGGGACTATGTGCAGAAATCCCCACAGTTTTGGCTGTCTAAGGAGATGGATACAGGAGATTTATTTTAAACAGCTGTTGGTTTCCTACTGAGCCCTTCTGAAGCCCCTGACATAGGGGTCCTCCAAAGCTGGCTCTGCAGTGAGGCCATTAAGTCAGGCTGGGGTCCACTAAGATCCCCAGCTTCTCTTCACTAAGTCAGCTGGCTCCAGCTGGTTTTTCCTTATAAGAAGAGAGAAAAGAGTAAAGGACACAGGAGGGTGAAGAGACAGAGCAGACACGAGAAGGGACTGCCAGGGCCCCTCCTGAATGATTAGAGAGTGAGCACCAGCCGTAGAGCAGGGACAGGAAGGAAGAACGTCTGTTACAGACTGAATCTTTAAGTCCTTCCCAAACTCATATGTTGAAGCTCTAACTCCCCAGTGGTATTCACAGGTGGCGCTTTGAGAGGTGACTAGATTTAGATGAGGTCACGAGGGTGGGGCCTTCAGGATGGGATTAGTGTCCATTCAAGGAGAGACCAGAGAGCTAGCTGTCTGTCACATGCGGACACAGGGATCAGGTGGATCTGTTTGCAAGCCAGGAAGCAGCTCTCACCAGGAACTGAACTGGCCAGCACCTTGATCTTGGACTTCCAGCCTCCAGAACTGTGAGAAATAACGTCTGTTGTTTAAGCCATCAAGCCCATCGTGTTTTGTTACGGAGACAAGCCCCTCACCTGCCCCTTCCCAAATCTGGTCAACCTCAACTGTGATACAGACAGTGGACAGCATCCCTGGTGCCAGGAGCCGTGGCCTTCTTAAGCCTCATTTTCTCCACCTAGGAAAGGCAGATGATTAATATTTACCTTGAAGACTCGCTGGCAATTACATGAACGAATGCTATGTCCTGCATGAAGGTCTTCAATAAGTGATGGCTGTTATGATCAACTCGGGAGGGCAAAGGAGGGCCCGCGGGTGAGGTAACCAGCTGGCAAGCTCGCAGCTGCAGGAAGGAAGCCTGCTCTCTGCTCTCACCCACCTGAGCCTGATTGGACAGGCTGCCTGGGAGTTATTGCAAGAGAAAATGAAAGCAAACACAGACAGGAAAAGCACCCAGCCCAGTACCTGGCCTGGAGCAAGTGGGGAAAGGATGTTATTTGGATCCAAACGTCCCTGAATGATCCTATGTCGGGAGTGTGGTTTAAGGCAGGGCTTCCCCGTGGACCTGTGTGAAAGGGTTCCAGGTGTGCTGGAAGAGTGGGCCCCTACCCCCACCTCTGGGGACCTGGGCAGGTGCCCCTGAGATAGTCACGGATGGCGGTCCTCTCCGTCCCCACCCCCACGGTGCAGTGTAATAACTTCTCTTTCTCTGTGCCGCGGTGTGGATAAAGTCTGGGCACGCTGGTGTGAGATACTGCCCGGGTAAGGGAGGTGAGCATGACTGGGGCAAAGGACCCTCTCACTGTCTAAAATATCTCTAAACCTTTCCCAGTTAGTGCCCAGGGCAGAGCAGCTACGGGGCCATCAAAGGCTCGGAGAGCACTGTGAGTGTGTTGGGGAGCATGGAGGACATGGGAGGGGAGGGGTGCTGCTGAGGCTGAATTTTGCCAGGACCATTTATTCTAGACCCAGAGCTCTCCAGATGGCAGCACAGAGATGGTCCCATGTGGACCCTGGTGTCCAGCAGCCCAGGTGAACACTCCGGGGCTGACATGGGTGTGGGGGCTTTGCACGCTGATATGAGCTGCTACCCCTGGGGCGCAGGGTCTCCTCCTCCCCTCCCATGTTTATATGAGGTCTCCTGTCTCTGGCACATAGCACATGCTCCAGAATGCTTGTCTACCTTCTCTACCTTGCTTAATTCCAAACTGCATTCAAGATTGAACAAACATTGGTTGGTGGTAACTTTGATCAAAAGTCCACAAAGATTGATGCCTCCTTTCCCATGGCCCCAGCTTTGGGCTCAGTGTCACCAAAGATACAAAGAAAGAAGGAGGTGGGGGTCTAGAGGACAGAAGGAGCAGATGGCTCATTGTGGTGGCAACAGGCTAGTCCAGAACACGGTGGAAGAAGAGAGAGAGAAGAAGAGAGTGTGTGTTATGCAGTTTCTGTATGGGTTGTACGGCCTCACTTCTAAATGCCTTCACACTGCCGCAAGCCACCCTCAGAGCTGGGCTCCACTGGGTAGTCAAGTACTTGGTTCTATTTTTAATGGTAACCCAGAAGATGTTTGGGAAAGGGCAGGATGACATGGTGGGAAGAGCTCTGTAGTGAGACAGAGCCTCAAATCTGGCCCTGCAGCCTCTGGGCAGGTGCCTTGCCCTCTCTGAGCCTGCTTCTTCAGCTGGAGATGGCGGGGAAGACAGCCTCCTCTCAGGGCTGTTGTGAGCACACCGTGCGGTAACACTCACCAGGCTCTGTGTCCTGGAGGATCTGACACTTGTCTACTAGAGGGGCAGCGGGGAGACCTGGCTTTGGGGGCAGTAAAAGCTGAGGTGATGTCAGCCCTGGTGAGGCTGGGAGGAGCAGTTCTCTGCACGCAGCCCTGCCAGACTGCATGGAGGCCTTAAGTACATAGAGGGCTGGGCTCTCCTGACCCCGCAACATCCTTTATGGGAAACAACCAAAGAAACTGGACCTGCTGTTTGTGAGTTGCTAGCAAACCCTTCAGCGTCCCGCTGTCACAACTGGTGCTTTATTAGCTGCCTGCTGCAGTATTTCCTCAGCTTCAGCATAGAGGTTTGATCTTTTCATCTTTTTCCAGCTAATGCTTTGGGGTACTTTGTTAGAGAGCGGGTGAAAATAATGCATCGTACACACAAAAGCCAATATTGAGGTTACCATGGCCCCAGGGAACGGCCTGGGGTGTGTGTGCTGTCCGGGTCTCAGCCTGGACGCTCGCTGGCAGGTGGCAACATCATAGATGTCAGACGGCTGTCGGACTCTGCGATGTGCTTTTATGAGATAAGCTGGCAGGTTCCGCCCAGGCTGAGGGACGGTCACGATGATTCTAGTGCAACAAGGAATCCGGAACCAGCTCTCCCAGCTCTGGGTTGGTCTGAGGATGTTCTGGCCCTTGGAGGTGGCCCGGTTTGGCCCTCAGAACCCCTGAGCTCTAGGTGTATGTGTGTGGTGGGGGGTGACAGAAGCAGCCCAGTTCTTTCGGCGAAGTCCCCCAGATGGCAACTCCCCACCCTCCCTCTGCCAGCGGAGCCAGCTGCCCAGATCAGCTTGGGGCTCTCTTGATGAACATCGAGTGCAAACGGCTCGAGGCAGCTGGCAAGATGCTAAGTGCAGCATCAATCCTAATTAGGATGAGAAATTAATAAAGGAGGCATTCGAGCCACTCTGCAGAGGCCAGGCTTGCCGGTGTGGAGGAGTTAGTTCCAATTTCAACTGGGAAACTGGAGGGCTTGGGGTCCCCATGTGTGTCAGGCTGATGACAGTGGCATGACTTACTGGACCACATACACAACACCATGGAGCCTGTGTGGTAGAACAGGAGGGCCCCGGAGCCCCTGTGTCTAACTCAGGTGCTGTGGCAGGTAGTGACGTGGGTACATCCTCCAGATGAGAGGAGTGGGTGTTCATGATCTTAGCAACTGCACAGCAAAAGTGATGTTTTTCAAAAGAAAAAAGGAGGATGTGATTGTCGGCCCACCAATCCTTTGTGTGGCTGTGTTTCCTAAACTATTGATTGCACATTCTTGCTCCTGGAAGACTCCACTTAGCCCTGGCATTAAGCTCCAAACTGCAAAGGGCAAAGCCTCCTCGCTTGGGAGCAAATGCGGGGGGCAGAGGTGGGCAGGCCTCCAGATGAGAACAGGCATGATCTAGGGGGCAGAGGAAGGGGGCAAATTCAACCTCACCAAGCCAACCCAGCCAGCTTCACAAAGCCTCTTTTGACATGACTCCACATGCGGCCAGAAAAGGGGCCATCTCTTTAAGAGCTCCCTTCCAACCTCCACGAAAATTCAACCACGCTCAACTATTTGCAGGGGCTGTAACTGCAGTAAGGAAGGCTAGGTGTGTGGGAGAACTTCCCGAACAACTGAGGGGCGGAGTTAACACTCGGGGAAAGGTTGGAGAAAGAGAAAGAGAAAACGCTGTCCAAGGATTTTTGAAAGGAACGCTCTGCCAGCTTCCCCCATCGCTTTTCCAATCTGAAAGCCAAGACCAAGCGGCGGACCCGTCCACGACCTGGCTGGGATCAGATCGCCCTTGAACAGCCACCTGTTAGTTCAAGTTCCGCAGCAGGGCGGGCGGGAGGCGCTTAAGTCGGGCGCATGTCGCCATTGGAGGTGTCCGGGCCCCTCCCCCGGAGGGAGCGGTCCCCACAGTCCCAGGGCACCCAATCCCGGTCCCCAGAGGCATTCCATCCTTACAGCACGCACTACTCGCCGTGTCGCGCATCTGGGGGGGAGCAGCGCCCCGCCCCTCTGTCCTGGACCGGGCGGCCACGCCCCTCCCAGGCTGTTCTCGGTCCTAGGGACACCCCTGCTCATTCCTGTTCTATTGCTGATTCCCTGCCTTGGGACGACGACGGAGGGCTCCCTGCCCTGGTCGGGGGAAGACTCGGTGACGCTCTTCTCCCTTTCTCACAAAGCAGGGAGGAGCAGGCCATTGGCTCCGTGGAAGAGTAGGTGGCGGAGCAGGGTCTCCGGCAGGCGTTGGGCTTGGGCGACCTGGGTCTCTCAGAACCGTTCGGAGCCCAGTCCCCCACTCCCACCCCTCGGCCCGGGCCTGGAGCGAGCGCGGAGCAGCCCCGGAGCTCCCCGCCCCCGGCCGGCCCCGCCCCAGGATGGCCAGTTCCCATAGCAATCGCACAGACACCGGTTGCCAAGCAACCTCTCCCCCTCCTCCCTCCCCTCCTCTCCCATCCGCTCCCCCCAACCCCAGCCTCCTCCCGCCCCCTCGCCAGCCTCCACCTCCCCCGGGGGCGCCGGCGCGGCCCCTCGGGATTGCTCCGGTCTTGGGCTGCGCGCGCGCGTGAGTTTCGGTGTGTTTCATTGTGTCTGTGTGCGAGGGGGTGTGCGTGTGCCAGTGGAGAGTTTGTGGGATCGGTGTGTTTGGGGGCGTCCGCAGCCAGGAGGGCCCCCGAGGTAGTGCACAGCTGGCCGCTAGGAGACCTGCGGGTTCGCTCTGGCTCCTTTGTGTCTCGCGTGGAGCCACTGCCGCGCCCACCCCCTTCCCGGCCGGCGCCCGAAGCAGGGTGTGTGTGTGTTTGTGTGTGCGCGCGCGTGTGGGGCGGGAGGTGGGGGGTGCCAGGGCCGGACGTACCTTCGATGCAGCACACCCGCCACAGCCCGGAGTGGGTGAGGTCGCCGCGGGCGCGGCGGGGCGGGGGCCCGTCGTCCATGGTCAGGTTGGTGCCGTTGCAGATGTGCGCGCTGGAGTAGAGCCAGTAGTCGGTGCCGATGGCGATGGCCATGAGCGAGAAGGCGGCGAAGGCTCCGGCCGTGGTCAGCAGCATCTGCAGCCCGCGGTCGCATCGCACCATGGTGGGCGCCTCATAGTCCGCCGCCCGCCGGCCCGGCCCGCCGCGCCCGCCCGCCCTCCTCCCTCCGCGCGCCGCTCCGGGGGCGCGGGGGCTGGGGGGCCGAAGGCCGGGGGGCGGCGCCGCGCAGCGCGCTCCGACCCCGCGCCCCGGGCGTGCCTGCGCTCCGGCCGCTCCGGGGCTCAAACTCCGAGGCGCGGCGGCGAGTGAGGGTTGCGCGGGCCGCCGGGCGGGTTGGCGGCGACCGGGAGCTCCTCCCTCTCGGCCCGCCCTCCCGGCTCGGCCCGCGCCTCCTCCCCGCGCCCTCCGCGCCGCCGCCGCCGCCGCCGCCGCGCTCCCGGCCCGCGCCCCGCTCCTCTCGGCGCCGCCCCTCGAGCCTCGGCCCCCACCGGGTGTGCGCTCCCCTCTCTTCCCCCTGCCCGGATTGCCTCTCCCTCCCCGCCTCTCCCCTCTCCGCGCTCGCGCGCGCTCTCTGCTCCTTTTCCAGGGTTCATTCACATTATTAGAGCGAAGGAAGCCGAGGCACGGGTTCCCCAGGAGGATCGAAAAGAAACCGTTTTTGCAGCCTCCCCACTTTCCCAACCCAGGACACCCCGCCTTTCTTAAATGGCCCTGGGGACTCTTGAATATGTGGCGTGTGTATGTCTGTGTGTGTGTGTGGTGTCCCTTCTTCCCTATGCACGTATCTGTGCTGCTACCTGGTGATGAATGTATAGGGTGAGTGTGGGAGTGGGAGTGTTCAGGTCAGAATTCCAGAAGCCCCAGATGTGGGTCACAGCCCGGAGGCGTTACAGGCCAAGCCAGGCCCTGGCCACTTCCCTCCCCCCACCTCGGTGGCTCTTGCCCCCACCAGCTCCTCCAGATCCGCTGGCAGGGGCTGCAGGACCCAGACTTTGGGGTTGAGGGAGAAGGGAGGTGTCAGCCAGAGGTCCTTTGGGAAGAACATGAGATCCCTGTTTATAGAGGGTTGGTGAGGCTTGTTGAAGTCGAGGCTCTCCTCCATTACCCCACTTCTGATGGAACATTACTGCCAGCCCAGGAACACCCCAGTTGTACTGGATTCCACCATCTCAACCCCCAGCTGGTTCCCTCTGTCTCCCAGCTCCCTCTTCAGTACTTTTATTTCTTTTTCCCTTTCGCTCTACTCAAGCTTAACTGGCTTTCCCTCACCTCCTCCCTTTATTGCCAGCTTCTGCCTCAAGCACTACTGACTTCACTTAATTGTCTTTGCTGCTGGCATGTTCCCAATCTGGACACACTCCCTTCTCCTCAAAACCAGTCCAGGCTCCTCCTTCAAAACCCAGCTCCACACTCTCCCCTCCAGGAAGCCCTCAGAGACCAGCAGTTGTGTGTCCAGCATGCCTTTACTTCATACCTTCCCAAAGCTCAGGTCGCATCACTGATGGATGTCTTGTGGCATACAGTGCTGGACCCCAGGAGAGACTGTATATATGGTGAGCTGCTTTCCTTTTGAAAGATGCAAATTTGACCTCCTTTTGGCACTTTCCCTGGCCCCTACTACCCAAAGGAAGTTAATTACCCCCTGCTAGAGTTACTGGTTTCTCTTGCATGTGATTGTGAGCCTTTCCCATATCTGACACATATGAGAAGCGTTTAAGAAATGTTTGCTGAGCAAGAAGTGTTTCTTGCCCCCTGGAAAATTATAGTCTGATTGGGGAAAATAGAGCATATAATTAAGAGGGGGGAAACTCCAAGAGAACATAGCCCGAGGAGCAGACTGGCTGCATTACTTAGCATTTGTTGACCCCTTCTCTTGCCTTTGGGGGTGTCTGTTCTGCTTCCTCCAAGTCTCAGAGGACAAGAGTCATCACCTGTATTTTAATTCCACCCACCTGCCACCTGGTCCGGGGTTCTGCACCCAGCAGGTACCCAATGTGTGTCTGAAGGTGTGCACCAGGCATGAGATGACTTACTCTGGCTCAGAACAGGGCTGCCTACCTCTGTCCCTAATATCCACAAGTATAAATTCTGGGTTCTGTTCTCAGAGGCTCCCAGAAAGATGGATTTCAAACTTCTCTTTTCTTCTCCTTCTTCTTCTTTGAAAGGAACAAATCTTTGCTTCAAATTCAACCTTAAACAGAAGGCCAGCATAAACAAACCAGGTCTCCCACCAGTGAGCTCTATAGGTAAGAGATGGCATTGCTCTGGTTGAATGGGGGACCCAGAATACCCATATCCACCCACCCACACCACCCCTGGCAGCCCTCAAAGCAGCCCTGTGAACCTAGGCTTCCATGAAACATGGTGTGAAAACTGACATCCTCAGTCAGTTCCTGGGTCACTTGGGGACAACCCCTCCATGCTTGCAGGCTTCCTCGGGGACCTTGAGAGAAACAAATGAAAGCCAGATAAATGGATCTGATCTGTGGGGATTGGTGAATGGGGTCAGTAGCTTCCCTCAGTCTCCTCTTAGGTCAGGGAGATGACACCAGGGTGGTGGGGTCCTCCTCCAAACAAGTGACCTTTGTATCAGACCCAAGAAGACAGAACTCTTTATCAAAGCCCTGTTAGACCAGCTCCCACCCCTCTGTTCTCAGAGGGGCTCGTGGGAGAGTTGAAAAAGCAGGAGACTAAGAGCCAAGACTGTCACTGTCTCATGCTGACTCCATGACTAACTAACAGGGTGATCTTGGACAAGTCAGAACCACCTGGGTGAAAGAAATGTCTCCAGCACCCCCCTTTCAGAATTGTCTTCAGGGTCAAATTAGAGTACCTTGCACACCACATACACTTAGCGACCCTTTGTGGAATGAGAAGTAGATGTTCCATTTTCTACCTTTCTTTGGAGGCCACCAAGCTAATTACTTAACTTCTCTGTGCCTCGGATTCCCTGGGAATCAGCAGGGGGATAATAGCTAGAACAGCGATACATGTAATATACAGCCCCTAGACCGCGAGTCACTCATTCAAGATGCCCCACCTTGGAAGATCCCAGCTCAGATCCCGATGACTTCAAGGCCAGAGATTTCCAAGGACACTCAGTAGCCTCTTGGTTCTTGTCAAGTGGTGCTTGACAGTGTTATTTTTACCTGTTAATTCACTCGAGGGCAGGGGACTCCAAGGGGGGCTTGGCGGTTTCCTTTTTCTCTCTATGGACACCCAGCTGGCAACCATGCTGAGTCCTGAGATTGTGAGGATGTAGACTGTGGAGTCAAATAAGGACTTGACCGCCAGCGAAGGATGCTGGAGCAAACTCAAGACTGTCTGAGACCATTCATCATGCCTGGGTGAGCACAATTTAAATCTGGAAATTTCTGCTCAGCCGGATTAGAGAACTCTAAATGGCAGTATTTAACTCCTGCCTGAGGTCCTTGGAGTTTCTCCCATGTGACATTTCTTGATTAGGGGGTGTGGGGGGGGGGAGGTGGGAAATATGTCCTTCACTTGCTCGGGAGAAGGCTCTGGATTGCTCTTCTTCTGGAGAGGCTGGACACTTGGCATCATTCCCCAGGGAGCCACTCAGTATGTTTTCCTCTTGGGGGAGGGGATAAGTCATCATACATAGTATTAACTCTCTGGACAGCCGAGACGGTGGAGCTATTTAGACCAGGCTTTCAAAGCCATCTTTTGCAACACAAAGTGGTTTCTATCCCCCTCACCAGATCATTTGGGTAATTACCACAATTCTTCGCTTTACTTTGGCTGTGAAGACAAAGCTTTAATGAGCTCAGAACCCTCTGACAATCCCAACTCCAGGGTGAAGCAGCCGGGCAGCGGCTGTGGGAGAGGAATACAGTATTAGGCGGCTCATGCTGTGTAACATGCATGTCAAAGCCACCAGGAGGCTGCATTTGCAGTCATGGGGAGGAGGAAGGGAGAAGCCCTCCGCTGGCGCTGGCGAGGGGAGCGTGGTCGCGTTCTGCAGCAGCGGCTCCTAAAGCCTTTATTAAAAGCTTTGTTTTCTCCCTTTGTCCTCCAGAAATAATGACCTTTGTGTGGCAACTTTTTGTAATATCTCATTTCCCTGCCCCAAGCAGATGGTTCGGCTGATTTCGCAAGGCTTAATAGGGGGATTTGGGGAGCCTAGGAGAATATCTCTGGTGAATAAACAGAAAGAGTGATTTTGAGTTTCTATAGCAAAGGGTTGGGGATGAGTCTTAGAAGGTTCCGGGGCTTGGCTCAGCGTGGAGGCTTATCTGCAACCCATCCAATCTGCTCAGAATCCAAGAAGAATGCCTCCAGAGCCTAGACCTGCCAGCCTCCCCTCCATCAGATTATGCACACTGCAAAAATGACTTTTTTCTTCTTCATCTTCAATATTCCAGCAGATTCCTTTGAGGGAGATCAGAAAATGGTACCTGGCCTTATGTATTCAAGTTTATTCCATTTCATTTGCTTATCACTTCTATCCCATGCAAGGTGATTGGAGCTGGATACACAGCATTCTGTTTTAGCTCTGCCGCATAAAGCGGTGGCAGGCTCATGGTCTCCACGCCAGGCCAGCCCCTAGCAGTGCAGAGGGAAGGGGAGCAGCATTTAATGAGTGGCCTTTGAGCGGCAGTCCCCCTGTGTGCATCAACTCATTTAATCGCAGCAGCAACTGTAGAAGGTGGATGCCTTTCTCCCCACTTTGTAAAGGATGAGCCTGCAGCTAAACAGAGAGTAAGTGACTGAGCTGGGATTTGAACCCAGCTCTGCCTGAGCACAGCCAGACTGTCAGCTACACACTGCCCCCCACTCCTTCTTGTATTTATCCAGATGAAATCAAGTTCAAAGTCATATGGGGGTGGAGAGGTTAGGACATGTCTCTACCTTGCAACCCACGTTGGGTAAAGCAGGCTTCCCATCTCCTGGGAAGGTAGGAGTGAGCTGGGCTGCTGGCAGGTGCTGGAAGCCATCACTCTCCTCCTCTTCCCTCCTGGCTCCTACCCCCAGGGTCCATTCTGGTGTTGGCCAGAGTGGAGGGCAGGGAGCCACCCTAATTTGGGGCCAGTGGCTCCTTTGAGACAGCTCTGGCCTCAGACTGCCACCCTCCTGGGCATGTGGGCTCATTCAAAACCTGTGTGTTTTCAAACTGGACTCCATTAAGACTGCATTCGGGGCAGTCTCCCCAGCTAGAATTTGTTCGGGAACCAGCCCCATTGGCAAACATATTGGTATTAACAACCTGACTCGGCCAAAGCTTCCGGCTCAGCACGCTTGACAGTTAGCGGGTTATTCTGAGAACCTTCTTTTCAAAACACTCGACAGGACAAACAGGCTGAGAGGTTCCTTTGTCCACAGCCAGCCTCTGAAACTGAGCCGAGGCTCAAAGGGTTGAGAAGAACTCCAAGGAGGAAATTGCTGGTGCAGGAGGCAGAAACGTTTGAGAATGGGGGTGGGGAAGGTGGTCAATGACGGCGCCTTCTGCAACTAGCGCAGATGGTTTGTGCTTTTACCAAAGTGGCATTTTTAATCTCTAAAATATAATAGCCTGGTGCAGGAGCTCGAAGAAAAGGCTGCATTTCCTGCAGAACTTTGCTGCCAAGTGCCCTGCTGCTGAATGAAAGGTTTGGATCAGGGTAGGTCTGGCTACTTTCGACTTCTGAACCCACCCTCCTTTTCATCACCTGCCTCCTGCGGCTCCAGGCTGCCTGCTGGGGTGGGGGCTGCAGCCACTCTTGGCCTTCTGGATGGGAGAGTTTGCTTTCTACGGCAGATGTCTTTCTGAATCATGGAAAGCAATGGGATGTTTGCACTCTGCCTCCTCTGTTGGCAATTCCCACTTACTTTGTTTTACTGAAGAGCTGCTGAGTCTTTGCTGCTTTTCTCTCCAAGATCTTTTCTTAGGAGAAGGAAAGGGAAGGTCATTGGAGTCAGGTCAACCCAGCTTTCTAGTTGTGCTTTGCCATGTGCAGCTGTGTGGCTTTGGACTAGTGGCCACACCTCTCTGGGCCCCTCTAAAATGGGGAACCAAGCATCTGCCTCCTGGGTTGTTGCACAGATTAAAGAAGCCCAGGCAAGGCGTTGACACAAGGACGCTAATAACTAACGGTTCCTCAGCACCCCGTAAACACCAGGCTCCATGCTAAATGCCTTGCTGTCTATTAACTCATTTGATTTTCCCCAAAATTCTTTGAGATAAGTACTAGTATGGTCTCATTTTACCGAAGAGGTAATGAAGGCATGGAGAAGGTAAGTTATTCTCTAAGGACTGTGCTGTAGGGAGCCCGATTTTTTTTTTAGTTTACTTTCTTTTTTATTGAAGAATAAACAATCAGTTTACAATGTTGTGTCAGTTGGGAGCCCGATTTTGAACCTCAGAGGTCAGGCTCCAGAACCCACACTTGCAATTTTGACTTATATATGTACTAAATAAATGGTAGCGTTGTTATCTCGCTTTTTAATCCTCCCTAAGAATTAAATTGAAGTTACTCCGTCAACAGTCACTGACTTCACCAGAGTCACGCTCCCTTTGGAACAAAGACCATCACCTGTTAATTAATTAATTTATTTATTTTTAACATTTTTTTATTGATTTATAATCATTTTACAATGTTGTGTCAAATTCCAGTGTTCAGCACAATTTTTCAGTTATTCATGGACATATACACACTCATTGTCACATTTTTTTCTCTGCATCACCTGTTAATTTATTTAATCCAGAAATATAGGATTGCTCTCCTTGGGGCCCTCTCTATTGGTTCATTTTGTCCCCTTGGGGACCTATGAATGTGGATCATCTCGGTGACAAAGACATTATTCAAATCTTTGCTGTCCTTTGCCAACACCCTCTTCAAAATCTCCTTTTGGCCAGAGAGCTGGGCTGGTGGCAGCCAGTGGTGGAGGAACAGATCTGATGTGAGGTCCTCAATGCTCCTCAGCCCTTGTAGGGCTGTTCTCAGATCTGAAGGACTTGATGTGTGAGGTGTGTGGTCCCAGCTGACACAGGCCAAGTGGTTGGTTGGACATCAGCAGATGTCATCACTAGATGGACATAACATGAAGTAAGAAATACTATTTACTGTCTGGATGAATGAGGCAGCCGGGACTGCTGGATTCTCTCGAAGTGGTCTGCAGAATCACCTAGGTCTTCTTAGGTGTGTCTGCCCAGAATACCTGCTTCCTGACAAGAGGGCTGTGCACTGGAAGGCCTTCTCCATCCTGCCCTGGCTCAAGGCAGTGCCAGGCAGAGTAAATTCTCAGACACTTGCATCTGGCTCCACATTTGGCTGGATCTGATAATGGACCATTTCCAGCTAAACAGAGAATGGAAAATGAATTGACTTCCTAGAGGAGTTATTTTAAATGCTCTAGATCTTTTAACATTCAAGGAGAAGTATTATTTGACTGGTGCTGTATCTCTAGAGAGTGGAGATGGCCCCTGCCAGGTGACTGAATTGCCTTCCCACAGCTTCTACCAGAGGTTCTGTGCATCTCAGCTCCCTGACCTGTTGCCCTGTTGGGCTCCTCTTTGTGTTCAGCTTCAACAATCTCTGTCCCACAAGATGGGTTCATGATGGAATATGATAAACAGAAGTTCTAATTTATTGAACAGTTAATGTGCCCAGCACTTTATAATAAGAAAGTTGTTATCCCCATTTTATAGATGATGAAACTGAAGCTTCAAGTAACTTATTCAAGGTATCAAGGCTAGTAGATAGAAGAGCTAGGATTCCAGGCTAGGACTGGCTAGAATATTCTTCCCATAGGTTAATGGTTTTCAACCCTGGATACCCTTGGCAATGGCCTAGGGGGACTTTAGAAATACATGCCCCACTCCCAGAGATTCTAACTACTTTAGGTATGTCTTGGGGCATCAATATTTTTTAAAGTTCTTAAGGTATTCCTAATGTACGGCCCAGGAAAGAATCTGGGCACAGGGCCATGATGGCTTTGGACCCAAGTTCTCCTGGAAAGTGTTTGATTTTCAGCTGAATTCATTGTTGGCACGTACAGCCTGGCTCAGTCTATATGATAACTAACAGGGAATGGTGGGCTGGGGGCTCCTGGCATCAGCTGGGCTGGCTAAACCCTCAGGTTGGCGAGGAGGGCAGCTGTTAATCTGGTGCAATCTGGGAGATTCTGTGAGGCTCTCCCTCTGCTCCCAGGGTGGGTCATGCTGTCCTGCCATTTGTCTGCCTTCCCACCCAGCAGGTGGGAAATACTCATCTGGGAGAACAAGGGAAGGCTCTGCCTCCAGAAGGCCTCCTAGGATGGGAGAGCCTGGGGGCACAGGGACCAAACTAGCACCTTCCCCTCTAGCATCCTGCCCCACTGGTCACTGGAATCTGCCCTGGGGAGCTGGTCACCACCCCCATGGTTTACCTGGGAAAGGCGAGGAACGCTGGCTTCAGATCAGAGGGCTTGAAGGATGAGAGGCAGATGGGGATGCTTCTGAAGGTCTCGTACTTGGCTCACACGGGCTGGGGGCTGTCAAGTGGACGCACCCTGCTCTCTCCGGATGTTCTGACCCTGTCCACGGGGCATCCCAGAGCCGAGCACCCGGGCCGGGGGCTGTGCGGCTGCCGGCCCCGGGCTCCTCCTCCCTCTGCCTCGGCCAATTCCCAGCAAGCTGCCCGCTGCACTTGCCAATGGAGCCAGATGCTGCTTTGGGGAAAATACCTTCTGGAGTTTGTTGTCTGAGCCCTCCCAGCTGACACCCACGGTGGAGAAGATGTGTCAGGATAAATGGAAAATCTCTTCATAAATATTTGGGAAAAAAAAAGCAGAAAGGAAAAGAAAAAAAGAACTAACCCCCAACTCCCAGCGTTCGGGAGCACCTTCGTGGTTGCTGCTAACAGAAGGGGGAAGCAGGTCCTTAACGTTCAGCGCTTTGTAGTAGGATCCCAGCAGGAGCAGCCGGGGGCCGGGCCTGGTTCGTGCTGCCAGCAGCCAGGGGCCCCTTGGCTTGCCCTGTGGCTCGGAGGGCAGGACGGGCCCGCCCGGGTCTGCGGTAGAAGCCAAGGAGCACGCGCAGATCCTGAGCTGCCCTTTATCCATAATGCATAACTGTGTCTTTAAACTCAGCCGCCTTGGGACTTTATTACAAGCGGAGCAAAGGCTAAAGTGGCTTTTAGGGGAGCCCCCGGGAGAGGAGTAAGGAGGCCCCGGGGGCGGAGTTGCTCACAGGGCGGTGCTGATGCCGCAGAGAAGAGAGCCGCACGCCCACGCTGGAAGGCCCGGGGGATGGGGTGCCCGCCCCCTCGGGGCTCGGCTGCGGGAGACCAGGAGGAGCCACCGAGCACATGCAGACGCTCAGCTGCCCTTTATCCGCTGTGCTCTCGCTGCCCACATCCCCGCCTCCCTGCTTCCTCCTGGCCGGGTCACCGTCCTCGCTGCTGCTCGGGAGGACTGATGACCCCTCCTCTAGCTAATTTATCTCCCTCCTGCGCCCTTGCGACCTGCATCCTCTCCAGTGATGCCCTGTCCCCTCGACAGCCAGAGGGATCTGGACCAATGCTAATGACTTCGCTCCTCCGACGGAAACCGCATCCCAGCCTTCCAGGCACTGAGAGTCAAACACTAAAGCCCAGACCTGCCCCCCGTGGGCCCGGCCCCACCTGCCGCCCTGTGTCACGCTCAGCTTCCGTTGCGGCCGGCCACGCTGGTCACCTTCCGTCCCTAGGACTCGCCAAGCTCTTTTCCAGCTCAAGGCCATCACCTACCAGGCTTGCCCTCTGTCTACAAAGTTCCTTTTCTACTCGTGGGTCTCAACTCTTTGTCTTAACTTAAATGTCACCTTCTCAGAGAGGCGTTTCCAGACCCTCCAGCCTGCTTGGAGCGCCTGTTTCTTTTCCCTCGTGTTGTCTTCTCAGCTCTTGCCCGCACCAGGACATAGGGACTGAGGGGTGAGATGTTTCATGCCTGTCTTTTCCACACATGGTGAACCCCATGAGGGCAGCAGCCACGTCTGTTCCCTTCAGCTCTGACTCTCCTGGAGAGGTGTTCCATGCATGTCTGCCGAGTGAAAAAAAATAAATGAATAGCTTCCCTGAGCCACGTGGAGGAGGCGGGGAGGAGTAAAGAAGAGGCAACATTTAGGTGGCAAACTTCTCCCCAGTTCCTCTAAGTTTATTATCTCATGACAGCAGGCTTGGAAATGTAATTACTTTGTTTTTATTTCTCCTCCAAAAGCCTTGTTTTTCAAGTGTTTTTTTTTTTCCTTCCCTTCAGAGTAAATATGGGCATTAACCTTCATGGCAGCAGATGGGGAAAGGGTCGAGGGTTTAGAGCGTGCTTGTGAAAGTCAGACTGCCGTCCCCCCTCACCCCCCGGCCGATGGATCAACTTCTTGTCACACAGAACATTTGATGAAAGTTAAAAAGCACTTGCAGAAATAAATTGGTTGCTGTGGCAACCAGTGCTGGTTCTCCCCCAGAAGGAAAACATAGAAAGAGGAAAGGAAACAGAAAAAAAAAAAAAAAGTCTGCTAACTTTGGCCTAGGCTTGAGAAAAGGAACTGTCCAAATAAAATTATGGGACAATATTGTGAAATGTCTCAGATGAACAGCGTAAAATGACGCGGGCATGCTTGCCTCTGTTTGGGCGATGGGCCGTCTTCCCCAGCCTGATGCGTCATTTGCATGGCTTCCCCGGCTGGCTCCTGTGCGCAGCAGAATGTTCGATGCCCGCCAGACTACGCCTCCTGACCCTCTCAAAGTTGCACAGTTTAATACAGCTCTGTATGAAAACGCTCCCTGAAGCTTGCTCTTCAAAGATACCCTGTGCTGGGTCCTTCGGGCATGAGTAATCAACTTCTAAAAGCTTCTCGTGGTAAATTCAGATTTTTATCTATATATGGTTTCCCAGGATGGAATCCACCCACTTGTACTGGGAGAGTTCACCGCAAGTGTCAGAATGGGGAGTGAAGTCTCAGAGGTGATTCTCGGGGGTGCATTTGGGGTTCATGGGGAAGGCAACCTACTCTTGGGGGGGAAGGGCAGCAGTGGGACACCAGGGGCAGGGCTGTGGAAGAGTGGGTGCAGGCACCCCCACCTGGCCGTGTTGGTGATGAAATGCAGTGGACCTAGTGAGCAGACAGCCCAGCCTCAGCTGGTTTTCTCCGAGCTGATTATCTGTTGAGCATGTGATTTTAAAGATGCACTTTTAAGGGCTTCCATAGTGATCAAAAGTCACAAAGAGTGTTGTGTTCATGTTGAGGCTCTTGGTGGGTGGTGGTCCGTGAAGTTTGTAGGCTGATGTCACTCTTCAGCTTCATTCAGTGTGCGTTTACTGAATCCCCTCTGTGGGAGACAGAATAACTGCTCCACAAGGAAGCCCACATCCTAATCCTTGGAACCTGTGCGTATATACATCTTAGAAGATACAAGGGATTAAGGTTGCCAGTGGAAAGAAGGTTGCTAATCAGATGACCTTCAAATAGGGGGATTATCCTGGATTATCTGGGTAGGCCCAAAGGAACCACAAGGGTCCTTAAAAGTGAAGAGGGAAGCAGAAGAGGAGGTCAGAGAGATGCGATGTTAAAAGGACTCAGCCCACTGCTGACTTTGAAGACAGGCAGGGACATGAGCTGTGGAATGAGTGCAGGCAGTTCTAGACGCTGGAAAAGGCAAGGAAATGATTCTCCCCTAGAGCCTCCGGAGAGGCACATGGGCCTGCCTTGATTTTAGACCAGGGAGACCCATTTTGGACTTTTGAATCACACAACTGTAAGATAATCTGTTGTTTTAAGCCATTAGGTGTGTGGCACTTTATGACAGCAGCCCCAGGACTCTGATATGCCTTCTAAGTGCCAGGCTTGGCACCAGGTTCTGGGGAGACAGAGTCAGGGAGGTGTGTTCTCATCCTCCCTGGGGGGAGGTCACCATCCAGAGAGGGGGATCGCCCAGGAAAATCAGCAGTTGAGGCCCCGTGAGGGGGTGGTGTTCTTCGGACTGTGGGGGTGGCAGAAGGCGGTGCTCAGGGAAGCTTCCCTTGGGGAGTGGGGTGGATGGGAGGATAGGCCACTGAGAGAGGGGCGGGGGGAGGCAGCCCAGACCAGAGAGGGGATGAACCAGAAGGGACGACCAGGGCTGGGAAAGCCGCAGAGAGACACAGCACTGTATCTGGCCTGGTGAACTCAGCTAAGCGTCTCGAATTTCCTCCCAAGAGCTGCAGGGGAGCCTCTGAAGGGTTTGAGCAGGAAACTGACATGTTTTGATCAACCTGACCAGAGAAATCGGGCAGAAGCCGAGCGAGTCAAAAACAGAGCCAAGTGGACCAGAATAAAAGCTCATCAGGGCACTGGGCTGAGAAGGGTCGCCCTCCCTTCCTCGGAGGAGAGTGAGGCCTTTCTCGCGGGAGCCCTACCTTCCCCTCCACTCACCCCCTTTCGGTTCCCATCCCAGCTGAGCCTGCGTCCCTTGGAGGTGCCTGACCTGCTTCAAAGAAGTCGTCAGAACTCTGCAGGCTGGCCAGCTCCCCTCCCCTCCCTGCATTTCCCTCTTCTCATCAGGCAAGGGCACCGAGGAGGAAAAAAGGCTGTGGAAACACAGCTGTGGTCACAGGCTGAGCGCTGGGCGTGCCGTCCCTTCATGAATTAAAAGTAAACTGTAAAAATTGATTATTTAAGGCATAGTTGCCATTATTTTCTAATGTGAAAAAGCAGGGATGAACGCTGGAATGGATAACCAGCCAGAATGGAGAGAGGCGTTTAATACACTTCAGGAGCTGGCTGAAAAAGCGATCTGCGTGGAGGGGGCGCTGCCTCGGGCCATGCCCGGCCGCAGCTGGCTCTCCCAGGCCGATGCCCCAGGCCTGGGTCTGGGTCTGCACAGGGCCGGGAGCCTGTCCTTGATGGGCTGAGGTCCAGGCGGCAGGAGCTTGGGAGGAACAACAGGTCGGTGCCCTGGTGCTGCTTGAGGGCATGGGCTGGGCTCTCAAGCTGGCTCTGGCTTTCTGTCTGGACCTGCCTGGCAGCCAGAAGGGCCGGTTGGACAAGTGGGAGATCAGTGGAGGACCTCCATCTGGGCTCTGGAAGGTTGAGGTCAAGTGCAGACAGCTCAGCTAAGCTTCTCGTCCTCAGCCAAAGCCACGGGGCCCACTTTGAGGAGGAGCCCAATTCATTCCTCCCGTGACTGAGCTCAGGGACCCTCTAGTCCTCCAGTCCTTTTGAGCAAGTCCCCACTGTCCCCTCTGGCTCTACTAACTGGGTCCTGTCTTGTCACTCCCTTTCTAGTTGTCCAGGTTCCTGGGCCATATGAGGACAAAATCAAGTGATTTAAAACCCACGATGCCCCCAGGTACTCTGTATCATACGTACAAGCTCTGTACACATGTTCTCCTTAAATCTCCCCAACAACCCTGCGAGGTGGGTATTCTGATTTTACCTGAGAAGCTTGAGGCTCACAGTGCAATAGGCAAGAACAAATCCGCCTCCGTATCAGGTCTGCTCCTTTAGCTCTGACCCTGTGCTTTGTTGCCTGTGCTTAGCGGTGCTGGTTCGGCACCTTTTGGAAAAGAACATTGCCAATAGCGTGAAACATACAGGACAGTCCATTCTTATGGCCCTGACCTTTAAGAGTATAGCACTTTTCCACTCATATAGAGGTAAAAAGCTGCAGGACAGACAATAACATTCGTCTTGTTGGAGCTTTACGGGAACATCGTGACCTGACCTACCAGGACAGCTGCGAGGTCAAGGGATTCTGACCCCAAGAAGTTTGCAACGACAATCCCTCCCCTTTTTTAGTCTAAAAGGAGCCTGCATTCTGTCTTGAGTAAGACGGTTCTCTAGGCCATTAGTCCCGCATTTTCTCGGTTCGCTGGCTTTCCAGATAAAGTTGCTATCCGTTGCCCTAAAAACTCCTCTCTTGACTTATTGGCCTGTCCTGCAGCGAGCAGTATGAACTTGGGCTCGGTAACAAAGGGGTTAAGCAGCTCTCTATTTACATGTTGTCAGTGGCAGAGCCAGGCTTCAAACCCAGGTCTCTGCCAATTTCTAAGCCAGTCTCTCGCTTCTGTGCCACTGGCCACTGTCCCAACCTCGACACCACGGTCCCCAAGGGTCCTCCTTAGACCAGTCCTGGGGTGGGGCTGCTTTAACCCAGAGGGGGAGATTTCTGGTGTTTGGTGCAGCCATGTTCAGAGGTGGCATTTTGCGGCTGCCTTCAGAGCTGGGTGGTCTCCCAGCCAGACCGGCATCCCAGGTCATCACCTGGCTGCCAGACTGACCAGCAAAATGCAGCTGGAAGGACTGGCCTTGCTCCTGGTTTGGGCCCTCTCTTTCCCAGCCCTTCTCTCCTATCTCCATCTGGCTCATACATCTCTTATCTGCACCCTGTAGCACCAGGCCTAGAAGACACCCATTTCCTTTGCCAGAAGCCCCATTCCTTCATTCGTCTGTGCTACAAACAGCGATTAAGCTGAGCTGAAGATACTAGTCAAAGGCTGGAGCCTGCCTTTAGAAAGCTCCCAGCTAGGAGGGGAGACAGACAGGCAAACAGGTGATAGCAAATTCTATGTACAAGTGCCGTGATGGGCAAGGACAGGGGCTGAGGGATTCCAGGCTGGGTGGAGGTGTGAGGAGGCAGGGGACACTTCCCAGAGGAGAGGACATTTGCACAAACTTCCCACATGACGAGCAGAGCATAGTGGAGACAGCACATGCACAGGTCTGCACGAGGAAGGGAGGAACGTTTGGGGAACTGCAGGTGGCTGGGGGTGGGGGAGTGGGGTGCAGGCTGGCAGAGGGGGAGAGGGCTGAGGCTGGCAAGGAGTTAAGAGCTGGATCATAAAGAATTTTGCATCTTTTCTTGAAAGGGTGGGATGTCATCCAAGGAACTTGGAAGCAGGAAACTAGTGACATGAGTAAAATTTTCAGAGATGATGCTGCATCAGCGTGGAGCAGAGAGCAGAGGGTCCCAGAAGGAGCCCCCGAGCTAGGAAGCGGCAGGCATCCAGGCAAGAGAAGGTGCTGGCGTGGGCTGGGCGGGGGCAGTGGGGATGGAGTAATGGGAAGAGACTTGGGCTTGTATGGGGGTGGGGGGAGGTGGGGGCAGCACTGAGAGTTTTTCTCTGACAGAGATTTCCATAAAGCTGACCTAAGAAGGAAACAGAAGAGAGACAGCAGCCACTTACATTCCAGACCCCTTCCCGATCCCTTCTGGTCCCCAGGACACGCCGCCGTGTTTATTTTCCTGCCCTGCCTCCAGCTCTCAGGACGCGTCACTTGGAACTGAGTGAGAAACACCCTCCCGACACTTGTGTGACTCACGGTCCCTGTGACGGGCGCCCGGGAAGCTGGCGTGGCCTCTGTGGCCGCTGGCGTCTAATTGATTTAATACATCAGCTAAGGAACTGCTGTTTCCTGAATGGAACCTAAAATTGCATTGACTCTCCAGCTGCAGCTGAGAAGGACTTCACTCCAACAGTCCAAATGCATCAACAGAGGTGGCGCCGGGGTTGCTGGGACTGTCACTGGAGTTCATCACTGCGCCTTTGATCTGTTGTCTCCTGCATCTCCCCAAGGGGAGGCACAGACACAGGAGGAAGCAAGGAGCTGCGTGGGAGGCTCTTTAGAGGGTGACAATGGTCACTTGTAAGAAAGCAGGCCCTCCCCACAACCCAGCGCGCGCGTGCGCGCGCACGTACACACAGCGGGGCTAAGATAATGAATGTTCTATCAGCAGCTCTCATCTGAAGGGAACTAATTGATTCCAATTTTCACTTTACCAGGTCCCATAATTCTTTATTATGCCTTCTTTTATGACTTGGGAGGCTTTGGGGCCGTGTGGCTATGTAACAGGAGGGCTGTGTAATCCACACGATAATCATTTATTCACCAGCAGGACAAATGGTGCTTTGTGTCATTAAGAGGATCCCAGGCTCTCGCCTCATCACTCTTTCCCATCGGAGACAGGTGTGTCAACCTCAGAGCTCCTTAAGCCATCTTTCCCTCTGAGAAGGAAGAAGGGAGCAGGATGACTCAAAGGAATCTCAGAGATGCATCCAAGATCGCAGCCACCTCTCCTCCGGCATTCAGAGACAAACGGTAACGTTTCTGAGAAAACCATGCCTCAAGATGGTTCCCTGATGGCATGTGGCTTGAAACAAAATTTATTTCAGGAGGAAGGACTCAGCTCTGTCTGCACCTGGGCAGGGTGTTCTGCTCCCCAGAGCTGCTGGGCAAAGTTCCAGGAAGCCGGGTTATTAAGCAAGTTTTCCAAGACTTGGGTCATTGCTGTTCTCACTGCAAAAATACAAAACGTCAGCTCCTCCCTGCAGCTGACTTCACAGGTTCCTGAATGCGTGGCCCCATTCATTCACTCACTCATTCATTCTCTTACTCCACACACATTTATCAAGTCCCTGCAGTGTGTAAGGCACTGAGGGGACAGAGATGAATAACGCACGTGGCCCTGTTGTCAAGGAACTGACTTTCTGGTCAGGGAGGAAGGAAAAAGCAAGCCAGTAAAAGAGCAGTAGAGTGTGGTGTGAAAAGCGAAAGAAACAGGTCCAGAGGAGGGCGTGACGGACCCACCCAGATCTGGGCCGGCCTCCGCGCTGGGGCTGGGGGAACAGAGTATGCGAAGGCTTGGGGCGTGTAGCCAGGTGGCGACTTTAAGGAACTGTTAGCAGAAGTTCAAGCAGAGGAATGACTGAGGTTTGGTGAGCCAAATCATGAGGGCTGTGTCTGCCTTGCTAAGCAGTTTAGCTTTTATTCTGGAGGCAGTGGGGAGCCAGTACAAGTTTTGCAGCCAGAAAGAGACACTATCCAACTTGCACTGTATGCATTTTAGAAAAAGCCCTCTGGTTGCAGTGGGGTGAGGCTTTGGAGAGGGAGATGGGCAGGCATGTGATGTGGGCAGTGAGCATGCAGAGGAGAGGAGGAGACAAGATACCAAGGAGACAAAATTGCCAGGACTTGGTGACTTCTGAGACATAGAAGGTTGGGGCGGGGCGTGGATTTCATTCCTGGGAGTCTGGTTTAGGAAGCTGGATAGATAAGGTTACCCTTATTCGTTTTGAGAATGCTTTTGGGAGCAAGACATAGAAACCTAACAATGACTTAAGCAGTAAAAGCATTTAATTACCTCACATCCTGAGAAGTCGGGAGGTGAGCCATCTGAGGCTGGGTTAACATCTCGATAGCATCATTAAGGATCTAGGTTCTTTCTTTCTGCTCCCCCATCCTCAGTGTATTGGTTCTTTAACCTCATGGTTGCAAGATGGCTGCTGCAGCTCCAGACATTTCCCTGGCATTCAAGACTGGAAGAAGATGAAAGAGGTAGTCACAGCAATGTCTATTCCCTTTTATCAAGAAAAAATTCCCAGAATATTCTGCCTATAAGTCAATGGCCATTTGTAACTGCAAAAAGGTGGGGAAAATGAGTTTTTAACTTTTCCAGCACCAGTAGTGGAGGCAAGTATGGAAGAAAGGGACTGGGAATGGGTATTGAGTTGGCAGTGTCATCAACCAAGATGAAAAAGTTAAGAGGGAAAGGCAGCGTGGCCCCATGCCCTGCATTAGGTGGGCCGTGGGAGAAAAAGCAGCGTCTACCTGAGATATGGGTTCTGGGTGGAGGTGCCTGGTGCACTGGTTTCAGGTCTATTTGCCTCCCATCCACTCCTTACCCTTACCCTGCCCTGAATGGCTGTGTTTCTCTGGCTCCCAGTTCATTCTGCCAGTGGGAGGCATTGGAAGAGACTGGAGGGCCAGAGGAAGGGCCAAGTCAGGGTTACTCCTCATTCCTCTCTGTCTCCAGGGCCTGCATCTCCTGCTCTGGTTCCAGGGTCCCCTTGTTGCCACCAGGCCCTGCTCTCTGTCCGTCCATCCCAGCAGTGGGGGTGACTCCCCCCTTGGCTGATCTCTGGGTGCCCTGTCCGTCACAATGTGGCCTCTCAGCTCTTCAAGCTCCTGTGTAGCTAATTCCCTGGATTCAATTCTCTTTATTTTAGATATTCAGAATGGTTTATGTTTTCCAGGAACTTATCAGAGCCACCTGGCTTTGAAGAGGCTGGGGGTATGGGCAGGAGTTTGTTTCCTGAAATAATGTCACAGGAGGCCCCGGTAAACAAAGATGGGAGGAGAAGGCGGCGGACGAGGCTGGGTCTGAGGAACAGGGAAGAGGGAAGGAGTGTCCTGGGGTTGACAGAGATGAGCAGCCTGACGGAAGGAATCCACTGTTGGGAGCATCAGTGGGTTAGGGGCGGGGGATGCGGGATGCAGATCCAGCTGCTTCCGGGCTGTGCTGGAGTCTGCAGTCCTTTGACATCCTGGAGTCAGTGCTGATGGAGCTGCAGCCACTCTTCATGCGCACAGTGAATTCAAGATGTTGCGACGGCCCAGCATGCACTGATGGACAGAGCGAGGAAACAAGGCAGAATTTCTACATTTGCATTCGCTGTTTGGTGACCTACGCATTTGCTTCCTGAGGATCTGCTAAGATGTGGTGACAAAAATAAGACCATGGACATCTCTGACAAGGCTCTGATAAGGCTCTGGTGGGGGAGCGCATGCTCGGTTATACTGCCAACACAAGCAACTCCCAAATCTCAGTGGCTTAACGCCACCCAGATCTCACTCATGCTATGTACCCACCTGAATGCTGGAAGGGAGGGCACTTGAAGAGTTCACACAGGGGCACTGCTCCTCTGCGTCACCCAGGGACTTATCTGGTCACACGATCCGTGAGCACTGCAGCTGTGCACTGGCTTTTAAAGCTTCCACCCAGGACACCTGTCATTTCTGCTCATATTGTGTTGGCCAAAGCAAGTCTCATGCACCCAGAAAGAAGAGAAGTGGAATCTTTGTGAACAGACCTAATGAATGCACCCCATCCCAACAGAAGTGCCCTGGAGCTGCCTACCCATCTGCTGCTGCTTGTGGAGGTGAAAGTCACTCACACTTTAGTAACAGTTAGAGCACCAACCTTGTGGTAGTGGCTCTGCATGTGTCCACTTGAATGTAAGCGGTGTGGGGGCAGGTGTCTCCATCTATGTTGATCACTGATGTATCTTAGGCACCCACTGTGACCAACATGTTAGATGCTCAACAAATATTTGTGAGATGAATTATTAACTCATTACACGGCACAACAGCCCTGATGAAGTAGGGGTTATAATCATCTCCATTTCCCTGGTGAAGAGGCTGAGCGTCAGAAAAGTTAGTAAACCCCCTGGACTCAGAAATCAGCGCCAGAGCCTCTGTGGATCTGGAGAGCACATTTCCTCTCCTTTGTGAACGTTTCTCTCCTTTGCGGCAGGATGCTGCTGCCTCCCCGTATCAGTCCAGAAATTTCGTCTGGTGGGGGATCACTTGGCCATCCCCATTCACTTGGCTTCTGTCAGGGACCTGCTGTGTGCTGGGCACTGTGTCAGCACAGACCTGGGCCCTCCAGGAGTTCCCGGCAAGTGGGATCCTCCAAGACAGGGCTATCTGGGGATGAGGGAAAACCCACCCCACGGAAATGATGATGGGGAAAGACAGCATCTCAAAGCCTTAACAGCGACTGGCCTGGTTTTCCCAGATAGTTTATCATCTTGAGTAGAACCAGAAGTCCATGCTTTCATACCTCTGGCACATCACCTAGTGGGTAGCCGTCTGCTGGTTTTGCCCCTGTGGCTTTTGCTCCCCATTTTGTGGGGTCACAGCACCCTGTCTCCCCAGGAGGACCTGGTCTCCCCTGATTGCAGCCTGGTGGGGGGCCTGCTGACCTGGGTGCCCTGCTCTCTGCTGGCCAAGGAGTGGGGTCTCCTGAGGCTGATGTGAAGTCATGGAGCCCCTGCTGGTGCTGGTTCCCTGGGGAAGGTGTCAGTGGTTTCCCCTGACCTCCCTCCCCCAATTTCAGACCCTCTCTGGTTCTTGTTCCCAACCCCACTTCTGCGAGGAGTCCCCCATCCCTCTCTGCAGAGTTCAGCCAGAGTTGCCAGTCTGCCGCGTGCAACTGGCTGATGTATGCAGGGTTGCTAATTCCAGAGCCAGAGGGCGCCTCAGAGACCATTTGATCCAACCTTTTATCCTACAGCTGAACAAATTGAGGCCTAAGAGTAAATGGAAGTGTGGAGAGTGGACCTGATGGCAGGCCGCCTGAGTGCCTTCTATGACTCAGCGCTTTTTCTGAGCATCCCGGACAACTCAGTAACCCAATACGGGGGCTAGTCCTCCCATTCTAGAGACAGGAGGCCAGAGCACAAAAGTGCCAGTAACTCCCCAAGTTGCACGGCTGCAAGGTGACAGGGCCAGCATCTGCGTCCAGGCAATCTGCTCATCTTCCTGTTGTGGCTTCCCCGGGGCAAAGATGGCACAGAGACTGGCCCCCATGGCTCCTGTGTCCTGCACAGGATCCATCAAAGGTCTTCATCGAATCTGTGGTCACAGGCTGCTGTCAGACTCGTCCGTTCCTTCCCTCCCACCCTCCTTCCCGCCCTGTTCCTCTGGGTCTGGCAGGGTCCCCACTTCTCTGTTTTGAAGGTCATTTCCTGAAAGCCTGCTGAGCAGTCAGGGAATGGAGTTGTCCACTACCCGCCACCCGGGTCTCCCTGCCACCATGGTTGAGAGACCATACCCATCCCCACATGACCAGGGAGCAGCCCTGAGCTTCCCCTCGGCCGGGGGCAGGGGGAGGGCTGCCTCATGCCAGAATCTGTAGGAGCTGGAAGGCCGGCCAGATTGCGAGGGGCTTGTAAATCGGCTGAAGCTGAGAGCAATGGGATTCATTTACATATTTTAAGCAAAGGAGGTGGGAGGTGAGTCATTCTGGGTAATGTGTGGAGCTAGGATTGGCAGTTGCCAAAAGATGGGAGGAACCCAAGTGTCCATCAGTGAGTATTCTATCCCAGTGCATGTATAAACCACATTTTGTTTATCACTCATTCTTCAGCTTGGAAAAGCAAGGCGCTCTGACACATGCCACAGCATGGATGAACCTTGTAGACATTATGCTAAGTGAGATAAGGCAGTCACAAAAGGACAAATCGTGTATGATTCCACTTACATGTCAAATCCATAGAGACAGAAAGTAGAACAGTGGTTGCCAGGGGCTGGGGGTGGTATTGGAACGGAGAGTTAGTGTTTCACACGCGCGGAGTTTCAGCTTTTACAAGGTGAGAAGAATTCTGTGGATGGGCGGTGATGGTTGCATAACACTGTGAATGTACTTAGAGCCACAAAACAGTACACGATGGTTAAGATGGTAAATTTTACATTATGCCTGTTTTACAACAATTAAAAAAATTTTTTTTAAAAAAGAAGACAGTTAGAGGGGGGGAGAAAGGTGTAATATCCTGGTTTTGATAAAGTAGGACCGATATGTAAGATGTTACCACTTGAGAAAGCTGGATAAGGGGTAAAGGGACCTGTCTGCAGCAACTTCTTCTGAGTTTATAATTGTTTCAAAATCTTAAAAAGGTAAGAAAAGGGGGAAAACAACTCCAGAAGAAGGGTGAAAGATAAACCCCATCCTACCCACAGACTTTCGCCCCTGGTCTCCCCAGGAATCCACTTCAGTGTCTTACCCATCCTTCCATGGCATTTTTGCATATGCAAATACAAATAAAGATGATCGTTTTTCCCTAATGTTTATACAAAATGTTATATTAACATATCCTTCTGCCCTTGGCTTTTTTTTCACCTAATAAATATTAGAAATCCTTCTATTTCAACACACTGGGGGCTTCTTGGTGATTTTTAAACATGCATATAACTCCATGGCATAAATGCACCGTAATTGATTTAAGTAGTCCCCTTCGGGTGGGTGCCTAGATTGTTTGCTGGTTTAAACAGCACTGAACGAACAACCTTGTGTAGATGCCATCTTTCACTTCTTACGTCCCCAAAGTGTCACAGCTGGGTTTTTTGTTCTCTTATCTCATGATCGAGGGGTGGTGCTCGGGAAGGCTGCCTGCTGCAGGAGAAAGATCAGATCGCAGTCAGATCGCCCTGGGTTTGAATTCTGCTTCTGCTCCTCACCAGCTGTGTGACCCTGGGCAAGGGCCTTCCCCTCTCTGGGCCTGGTTTCCTCACCTTAATGTGGGCGTTGATACAGGACCTGCCTCTCGGGTTGCCCGTCTGTCCTCAGCACAGTGCTGATGTGCGTGTATCACTGTGGGAGTAAACAGGATGCCAGAACTTCCTGCCTCGGTGTCCATAGACATTCCTGAAGTGATAACTGTGCATGTGACGATTTTCAAAGGAAATCTCCAAAAACCTGCTCCACCATGCTGGAAACTTCTCATCCAGCCAGATAATAAAACACCAACGAGGGACAGAAGAGAGACAGCCCTTTCGCAGGCTGCTCACCGGGTGCCAGCCCACCTCACTCTCCCTCCTGAGGTTGCCCACACCAAGGATTTCCCAGGAGCCTCCTGATTTCAAAGGGGGGCCCCTTTGTCAGACCTCAGGTCTCAGTGTCAGTTGGAAAATATGCTTCCTGAATTCAAAGCTCTCCCAAGGCAGGATTCCCAAGTCTGCCCCAAAGGGAGGGGAACCGGCTTTTTCTTTTCTGCCTGATATCAGAGGCAGGATCTGAGACCCAGAGCTGTTTCAGAGGACATTCTGGGTCTCTGTCAAGCTGGAGGATGCACAGTGTGAGATCATGAGGACTGGACTGGGCAGACCCAGTGACACATCCCTGCGCACAGTGTGACCTTGGGCAGGTCACTTCACCCTTGCGAGCTTCATGGTTTTTAACTGTAAGAGGGAGACCACACTACTTGGTACCCTGGGGATTCAGTGCATCACCTCACTGAATCCTTTCAACAGCCCTCGGAGACTGGCATCTTCAGCAATCCCATTTTGCAGATGAGAAAACTGAGGCTAAGAAAGTCCTCTGACTGGTAAATAGCAGATGCAGAAATCCCACCTAAGTCTGTCTGACTCCAGAACCTGGACTCCATCCCATTACAGGCTTTCCCACCAACCGAAGGTTTTATTCATCATGAAAGCTAAGTCCACCTGGCCAGCAGGTGGACAGTCGGCCAGAGGAGGGAAAGCAGTTCCGAAGCCCATGGGCTTGGAGCTTTCTGCTATTTCTGAAGGTGCTGACCGACTCCGCACAGCCAGAGTCCGTCCCCAACCCTGGGCCAGCTGATAGCGAGCTGAGGAGAGATACAGTTGGCAAATCTTCCTCTCTGCTAATTAGTTTTGTAAAAAAATTATTTATTTATCTATTTATTTTCACCAAAGAGCAAGTGAGGCTGTGGAAACGTGACAGATTTCTACATGAAAAGGAAAGGAAAGGAAAATGCCACTTCACCGAGAGGTGGGAATCAACTCCCACGTGGATAACGAGCAGGGGTCTGGGAGGCCCACGTGCAGAGGGGTGACTGGGGCAAATAGCAGCAAACCCCAGGCATGAATAAAGTGGGCTCCACGCCCCGGGGTCTGCAGAAACATGCCCATGCCTTGGACAATGTTTGCCTGACGGTCACGTGGCAAACGGATGTGGCTTTAAAGGCCGTTCCCCACCCCCATGCCCAGAGTCGCGCTGTTCCCACTGCCTGGAACACTCTTCCTCACCTGTCTGCTTAGAAAATGCCTCTCCGTCTCTCAAGTGCCAATTCAAGCAGCATCTCCTCTGGGGAAAGATTTCAGACCCTCAGGAGTAGAATACAGCCTCCCTCAAAGTTCATTTCTAAGTCCCTTTCCAGGCCGTCCTAGCACTTGTAAATACATTAACCATCTCTGGATTCCGGGGGCGTCTCATAATTGCTCTGTGTGGTGCCTGGTAAGTGCTGGTTGAAGAAGGGACAACTGGTACAAGGTGATGGCTGCAGGCTGAGCCGGTGAAGGAGGGCCCCCCAGAGGAGGGGGCTTGGAGGTGGGTGTTGTGATTCTGGGATGTGGCCTGGTGGCAGAGCGGGTGCAGCTTAGCACATGGCACTGGCTGGCTCACAGACCCAGGGTCTTCCCCACAACAAGTAAGCTTCCTGAGGTCACCTTCGACGGTGTATCCCAGTCTTGGCACTGGCGTTACTTGCATAGCTGTGTTTTTGAGAGACCTCACCAGCACAGGTGTTCACTGAACACTTGCTAAGGAATGAACGAAGATGTGGTAATACAACCAGAAGACACTCGGCCAGGAGTCAGCCCAGGTGAAGATGCTGGTCATGATCTTTCACTCTGTGTGAGGCTGGGCCAATCCCTTCCCCTCTCTGCGTCTCATCTGTTGACTTAAAGTGCCAGATTAAGTGCAGTCTCTAAGGTTCCTTGTGTTTGTCATGGTGAAGACAGCCCCTCCTGTGCTTGGAGAGCTTCCTACGTTATGAGTTCCCCTCCCCACCGCCCCAGGTAGAAACCGGAGCTCACGTTCCCAGCCTCCCTTGCACAGAGAGGCATGGCTTGCAGCTGTCATTCGGTGGAGAGAGGTGGAGATTTCAGGGGCAGCAGCAGTGCAGGCCCTGGTGGTGGCACCCATGCAGGGCACTCCTGTGCTGTGAACATCTCTACTGGAAGCCAGTGATGGAACTTGCTGCCTCCTCCAAGTCTGATTCCCTGACCTCCTGCAGAATTTATGATTTGCATAATAATCCTTAATAAATTCCTCTTTGGCTGAAACCAGCTAGAATAATGTCCCAGTGCTCACACCTGAGAACTGTGATGGAGGTGCCGTCTGACTCAAAGACTCCATCACTCCAAATAGGAGCCGGCGGTCTAAGACTAGGTTTTATAATAGAGACACAGAGTAGCTACTCCACTGTATTGATTTACAGCAGGTCTGTTACCCAGCTCTCATTAGCCATTAGCACATACCTCCTGGTCATTTTCAAAACCTTGGGTAGCTGTGTCTCTAAGGGACCTCACCACTTCAAATCATCAATTTGGAGAAAATGTCTGAGGCCCATGATTTTGACCTTCCCATCTGACTGAGGGCCAGGGCCAAGACTATCTAGTTTCCTGCTGAATGCAATCAGCTTCACACAGGACCAGAGAAGGACATGCATCACCTCTCTTGGAAAGCTCATTTCTTTACATATACAGGTGTCAAAGATGAGGTGCTGAGCAGGGGCTGAAAGCAAAGCTTTTGGAATTTGACAGCCCTGAGTTCAAATCCCAGCCTGACTGACCACACACAAGCTGTAGAACCCTACACACAAGCTGTAGAACCCTGGCCACGTAACTTAAACTTTCGGAGTTTCCATTTCCCTGTGTACAAATCAGAACGGTAATGCCTGCTTTGCTGGCTGTTATGAGGTTGTTGATTGTTATTCAATGTGTGTGTATTCTGCAGAGTGAGTTTCTGAAAATGAGCAAATATATTTTTCCTTTTTTTAATAGAAAAATAACAGCACATTATAAATGGTATTCTATATCTTGCTTTCAAAAAACTTACCTATATCTCTTGAAGATGATCCAATTTCTGTGTATAAGATCTTTCTTATTCTTTTTTGTGGCTGCATATTATTCCATTAGATGTGTCATAATTTGAGTCCCTGTTGATTGCCCCTCATCTTTAGCCAACACAAATAATGCCACATAATCTTGTATGTGCATCGTTTCATATGCACTCAATTTTTCAATGCTGATAATGGGCAGGTGCATTTGTAATCTTGATGGATATTGCCAAGCTGATCTGTACAAGGTTCTACCATTTTACATCAGTGTAAATTTTCCCACATATTATAAGAGAAGATTCATAAGAGCTTTTAGTATTCCTTCTCCTGTGAGCTCTCTGATCAAGCCTTTGCCTAGTTTTCTACTGACTTGTAGGCTATGTTCTTATCGACACGAAAGAGTTCTACCTTCAATGGGGACTTTGCACCCTTGCCCTTTGATCGTCTCTCATTCCTTATTACAGAGTCTAGAATCAGGGCATATTTAGTCTTCTGGCCAGAGTTGTCCTTCTCCCAATGTTAGGACATCCAATTAACCAGGCAGATCAAATAGTGGACTTGAGGATTCATAAGGACTTCTAAAAATCATAAAGGAAAGAGCACATCACTCTGCTGCCCCCCGATATAGAGCAAAGACACCCAAACTCTTTGCTCGGTGTGTCCTTAGAAATGTGCTTCCAGGAGTCCGTGGGGCTGGTACTGACTTTTCTTCCCAGAGGCCTTTTGGAGTCATGGGCTCTGTCCCCATCTACAAAGCAAAACTGGTCACATTTGGGTGCTTAACGCACCTTTGCTAAGTATACTTTCTCATCTCGACCCACCTGGAGGCTGGCTGACTGTTAACAGTGGAGAAAGATTAAGAAATTAAGATTCTGAGCATTGGAACAAAATAGTGATGGTTTGGGCACGGTTCCAAGTGCTTTGTATCATCTCACGTAAGCCTCTTAGCGACCCTATCAGCCTTACTTTACAGACATGGAAACCCAAGTACAGAGAGATCAACACTCTTTCACAAGATGTCACAGCCGACACACGGAGAAACCAGGGTCCAGCCTCAGGAAGTCTGGCTCGAGAGCTGGTTCTCTTTTATACTATATAATTCACCTTATCCTGCCCGGCGGAATATTTTTGTCTTTTGTCCTCAGGAAAGAGAATGACTATTCTAGCGACTGGCGAATAGGGTTCATCACGTATGCAAACTCTGATTGCTTAGTTGGGGCTGCCTAGAGCACCAGCTTGAAAAAGACCCAGGCTTGTTGGCAGGACGTTGGTTGACTGATAATGTCTGCCATTCAGAACAAGGAAGTGGCAGGAGGTTGCCTCATATTTGCTGTCTCTGGACTGTCACATGGAAATGTTTAGATCCTGGGTTATCCCATCAGCCCCACCTTATGGTGGCCAGTCTGAGCTCCCTCTCCCCGAACGTAAACCCTCAACGCCCTGCTCTCCAGCAACCATACTCACCGCTTTTGCATTTCTGTGCTCCCTGAAACAGTCTCTCCCCTCATAACCCGACTGCCGAACTCTTGCCTCCCATGTGAAATTATCCCCGACCCCACTGATCTTTATTTTCTTGGAATCTCTCTGTGTTGTGATGTGTGGTTCAGCATTTCTGTATGTAGACCACCACTGGACAGACCCCTTAAGCCAGGAGCCAGTGGAGGGACAGGAATCCACCCTTAGTCTCTGTCTCCCTCAGAGTCTAGCACGGAGCCTTGTGCAAAGCAGATACTCAAAATATACCTACAAAATAAATGAAAGAATGAATGGATGTTGTTCTTTAGTTGTTTCACATTCATGCATCTTGCCAACTTTTTGTGAACTGAGGTAGTGTCATCTAATTCTTTTGGGTTTCCCATGGAACCACGGCATGGACAATAATAATTTCTTAAAATCTGTGGGGACAGAAACTGAACCAATAAAACCTCCTTCATGGGGTGGTTCTTGAGTAATCTGAGTGAGATGGAGAATAATAAATGCTTATAGCAGGAACTCAGTAAATATTTGACTGTTACAAATAGTAACAATAATGATAATAATGCCACTTATTGATTTAGTCTGTCTTGACTGTACAGAAGCTATTTATTTCATGTATTATTCAGTGCTTTTATTTCACTGTCAATATTAATATATAATTTATATCAGTTAGCTCTGGCTATGTAACAAAAACCCCTGAAATTTAGTGGCTTAAAACAATAATGATTTATATACTTCAAATGGGTTCTTTATAGTATGTAATTTATATCTCAATAAAGGTTAAAGAAGCAACAACAGAGAACCTATTTTTTGCTTAACAAATTAGAAAGTTTTTGTTTTTTTTTAAAAGATAATGTTCTAAGGATACCCAGGGCTCCTTGAGACTCTTTCAGAAAATCTGGGAAATCAAAATTATTTTCATAATGATATTAAGATGCTATGTGTCATTTTCTCACTAGTGTACTATGGAGTTTTCCAGAAACTCCATGATCTGTGATATTGCAACATAAAATCCAGATATAAGAATCCAGCATCTTTCATGAAGTCAGACGTTAGAGTTGCAAAAAAATGTAAAACAATGCACTCTCTTCAGTAATTATTTTTGTTTTATGAAATATTTATTTTTCATTAAATGTATTTTGTTAACATTAAATGAATTTATTGTCATTATTTTAAATGAACTGATATTTAAAAAATCTCTGTGCTTTAATTTCTAAGATGGTTAGTATTACTAGAAATAACACACATCAACAAAAGCTGTTTGGGATCCTCAATAAATTTCTAAGAGTATAAAAAGTCCCCCAAATAAGAAAGCTTGAGAAATACTTCTATACAGCAAAAACAAAATGTGGTCCAAAGTCTTGAAAAATGGAGCTTTTCTTTAATTCAGCATTTCCGTTTTAAAATAATTTCCCCTAAGAAAATAATCAAGGCTGTGTCTCAAACTATCTCAGCAAGTATATTCATCACCATGCTATTTAAGAAGCAGCAAAATGTAAGAACAGTACACAAGTCCATCCATAGAGGATTGTTTCAGGGAATTACAACAGTGTAATAGAATATATACAGTTAATCAAAAAGAATATCGCAAAATAGTATTTTTTGGTAACAAAAAATGTTCATAATTTATTGCTTTAAAAAACAGACATAGAAAACAAACTTATGGTTTCTGGGGGGAGGGGGATGGGAAGGGATAAATTGGGAGTTCGATATTTGCAGATACTAACTTAATATATATAAAATAAATAAACAACAAATTCATACTGTATAGCACAGGGAACTGTATTCAATATCTTGTAGTAACATGGTGGAAAAGAATATGAAAACAAATATACGCATGTTCACGTATGACTGAAACATTATGCTGTACACCAGAAATTGACACAACATTGTAAACTGACTGTACTTCAATAAAACAAATATATATACAAAAAAATACGATGCAATTCAGTATGTGGAACGTGATCCTATTTTGAAAAAGTAGCACATCCAGATATGCATAAAACTAAGAATACAGAATGTTAACAGTGGTATTATGTACTTCCAAGTTATTCCATAAAAACACGTATTGCTTTCTTAATTGAAAAGCTGGGGGAAAATACATTATTAAAGATTATAAAAACAACCATGATTTCTTTAGGCCACAATTTTGCGACTAGGTTTATCTCAGCAGCTCTAAGGTCGGCTGGGTCAGACTCAGCTGACCCCTGCTGGGTGTGGGTCAGGTGCTGGCTGGGCGTACTTCGGTGTTTGCTCTTAGCCACCAAGTAGCGAGGTGATGCTGCCTCTGGAAGTCAGCTGGCATTTGGACGGGGTGAGGGCGGTAGCCTGCGTCTCTCATCATCCAGCGGGCTCCTTCAGATGATGGCTCAAGTTTCCAAGATCTGCAAGAGTGGAAGGACCAGAAGGTGCTAGACCTCTTGACATTTAAGCCTGGAAGTCACGTGTCACTTTCATTGTATCCCAACGCAAGACCAGGCCAGCCTAGATTCAAGAGGCAGTGAAATTGATGACGTCACCTCTTGATGAATGAAGCTACAAAATATCGTGGTGCTTTGTGCAGGCTACCACCCAGTGATGCCAAAGACCCATCCACCAGACAAAGATTTATTCTGTCATGCACTAGATACACGGCCTTTCGTTCCAGGCGGGGAGAGACACACGCATCTCCTCCGAATACAAGTTCACACACCCCGAGTGCGGAGCGCGCAGTAGATGCTCGGGAAAGGAGGGACAGAGCTGGTGCGGCCTCAGCTCCTCCTGCCGACCGCACTAACAAGCTTCACTGTTAGTACCCCCCCCCCCCCCAGCGTGACGTGCCACATGGCATGCGCAAGTCATTCAGACACAAATTCACATGAAAGCAAGGAAGGATTTCTTCTAAGACGAACAGACAAGATGCTGAGTTGTCACCGGGCGCAGCCTGATCCAGTACAAGGAAACTGCTGCTGCTCCACTTTCTAGGGGAGAGAAAAAAGCGAACATCTATTCATTTAGGAGAAAATCATTATTCTGGGTTTAGACAGAAGCAGACAAGCATATGAAAAGAATACATTTCTTTGGTGTTGCCACTGATACCAAGTCTAGACACTCCAGAAGACAGCCTTGCTAGGCTGAGCTTCACAAACAAGCTTCAGAGAGAAAGGGAGGCTGGAGAAAGTGTGGAGGTGGGTGGGAGGATGCAGGGAGGGGAGGGAGGGGAAAGAGGTGGGAGGTGTCAAATCTTTTCACCTCTGGGAACAGAACACAGAGTGCCTCTGAAGATATTGGTTTACTTTGGGTTTTTTATTTATTAAAAAAAAAATCGATGACCTCCAGGGAGAAGGTGTTTGGAGCAGCTGCTTCTGGATCTGCTGTCTGCTTCTGCCTCTCCGCCCTGCGCCTTCCGAGGCAGCCACTCATGGAGGCAAGACCACACAAGCGTGGCCACAATCTGTGCCACCCTGAAACCAGACTCTCCCTCAATCTCAGCAGAGCACAGTTTCCCATGGAATACAGACAGATGCCCAGGGAGGACCCTGTTCTGTCCTGGTCCTCTTGTGATGGATAAATACAGAACACCCTGCGTTTCTGGCAAGGAAGAGAGGAGGGGGCTGGTTGGGAGGAATGGAGAGGATGCAGGCTGATGAAGCCCTCGAGGCAGGACTGAGTGTCGTAGTTCAAGGGCATGGACTCCAGGCCCTGACAGCTCTGCCACTTACTAACTGAGTCAACTTCGGGCAAGTTACTAAAAGCTGCCAGCCTCCCTTTCCTCATCTGTCAAATGGGAACAGCAGTCATATCTATTACCACCTAATAATTGTACATTTAGCATATAATACTAAGTATTAAAGCATATACAAACGGCTCAATAAACAGCGGTATTACGGACCGCATGTTTATGTACTCCCCTCCCCTAATTCATATATTGAAGCCTTAACCCTCAATGGGATGGTAGGTGGAGGTGGGGAAGTAACTCGATTTGGGTGCAGTGATGGGGGTGGAGCTGCCATGATGCGACTGATGCCTTTACAAGGGGATGAAGAGAACCAAGCTCTCTCCCTCCACCACGCGAGGAATCCTGGAAGAGAGAGCCCACCTGAACCCACCATGCTGCCATCCAGCACTCAGACTCCGCAGCCAGTGGGAAGTGAATGTTGGATGTTCAAGTCCCCCAGTCTGAGGTATTCTTATAGCACCTCAAATTAAAACAAGTCATCACAGTGCCATAGGACACTGGCGTGTGTTAGGGTGCAGAGAGGGACACCAACATTCAGGTCTTTGTGAACCACCTTGGCTTTGGGTTCTCCACCCCAGACATGCATCCTCCTCACTAATCCCCCAACCCCAGGGGTGGGAGGGTTCCAACTCCAAGGACACAATGAGATCAGGAAAGGTGGTTCACGTGTTTATGCCACGTTTTATCAACGGAGAGCTCTTGAGAGCAGAAAGTTATTCCCCTGGGTGGCAGTGCGCGTCCTGTCCCTGGGGATATTCAAGCAGAGGTTGAGTAACCAGTTGGCAAGGATGTGTAAGGGGGAGTTCAAGATGGTGGGTGGATAGATGGTGCCTTTCCATGTCTCGATCCATAACTAGGGAAGCAGTGCCTGATGTTTAAGTGTTTCTTAACTGATTCACATCAGTTTTACTGACTCATGAATATAACTTGTGCTTCCCTTGTTCGCATCTGAGTCCTCACTGCCAGAATTTCTCCCCTCCATGAGTTTCTCACACCTGTCCCTCCCCCATGAGCTAGCGATGAAGGCCTGGAAATGTCCACTTTCACGATGAGCTTGGAAAAGCATCATTCTTTGTTTCTTTGTTTGGTTTTAAAATTACAACTAGCACTGTGTTTTCCTTTGTGGGGAAAAAAATATTTTAAATGGTAGTTAGGATCGCAAGACATGTTAGCAGCATGGTCCAGACACATTGCAAGTTAACCCCGGTTTTGTGGGCTGGACACAAACCACAACTGAAGGAGACTGAAGAATATTGTACAGGGCCATTTCTACTGGAAAATGTTTTCTAAGCTCTAAACCTGCCCCAGATCAGTCTGTTGGAAGGCGGGAAGTGTCTGTAGATGAAGTTAGATACAGAATTCAGGTCAAGGTCATGGGTTTCGCACTTGAATGGCCCAGTTGACTTTTCTCAAACCACAGGAAGCTCCTCTAGTCTAGACTAACATCTTCCCAAGAAGACCCAGGCAAATGAGTCCTAGTGGCTGAGCCCATCTCGTGTATCCTATCCTATCCCTTGCCAGCCCAGCTCAACCCACCTAACCTTGTCCTTCTCCTGGAGAAATAATTTTGAGCACCTGCTCTTTTGGGAGACACTCAGTTCCCCAGACCACCAGCTATCAACTGGGCTCACCCTGTCCCTTAAAATCCAGATGAGATCTGCCTGAATCTCCATCCCACCTCCCCGAGCCTTTTGCAATTTTCTTCCGACTCCTTGTTTCCTCTTGTTATCTCATAGGATTGTCTGTGGCATCACCCTGAGCTTGATCCTAATATAGATCATTGTCCTTTGACCCGGGGTCCTTCACAAACAACCACTCACGGGGGTCACCCTATGACATGGCCTTTGCTGTACTCAGGGTATTGCCAAAGGAAGGCACATCTCAGCAGCACCAGAAAGATCATTGGAAGTTGGCTTTGCTATTTTAAATAGTCGTTTCCACTAACTTGAGCTGCGCCATCCTGCCGCTTTCATGCACCGTGGTCCCCCACACCCCTACTCACCATGCACACCCACCACCAGACTTCGTTATCCCTGTCTAATCATTCCCCTGGTCTTCCTCTTCCTCCCCAAAGTGGTCGATCCCAGTGCTTTCCTAGTCAAAGGCAGCTCCTCCTTCCCTAAGACCAGCTCTGTTTCCAGCTGTGGAGTGTCTGCCCCCCTCCACTACCACCGTCACTTGGGAAGAACAGTACATAACAATCAGACGTTTACTGGTTCCAGTGTGGCTTCTGGGACAGTAAATAAAATTGGATCTCCGCCCCAGACAGACTGGTCAAGGAGCCTTTGGAAACACAGCTCCCATTCTGTGCCAGCAACCACCAAGAAACCAAAGGATGACCCACGGTCCACGTGCCCCTTTCATGAGGCTGGCCAAGAACCAGCACCCAGAATGACGAATTAGAACAGAAGATCCATTCCCTTGGGGTCGTGGCTGCAATTGTCTAAGCATTTGTTTCAGACACACAAATAACCAATTAAGATGCCAGAGTAAAGGCTATGGGGACTGAAGGGGTCATGTGGTTTCCTTTCTTCACAGCCTAACGAGCTATTAGTTTCATCCCAATTAAGGAGCCATTATTTCTTGAAACCCAAGTATGCAGGCCTCAGCCGATTCCCCGCCCATCGGCTGGGCTCTCTCTTCACTATATTACCTGTTAGGGCCCCCCAGTTCTGTGGGGTCACCACGTGGCTTCCCTTTCTCCCAATCACATCAGGCTCGCCCTACATCTTCACTCCCCTCTGACCAATTAGGGGCCCTCACCCCTCGGCTCTGTGCCCAGCTCTGACTTCTTCACCAGTATTTCCTTTAAGTGTCATAGCAGGGCACCAGGCAAGGAGGAGGAATTAAACTGGTTTTCTCCCAGCTAAGACCATGAGTGGCCAACCAGTTTATTTCTTATCCTATGGGCAATAGAGAACTATTGGAAGTCATTAGATTTGTGTTGTGTGGGGGGTCACACTGATGGAGACAGAAAGGAGGGATTGGAATGGGAACACAACTAGAGACAGAAAGGCCCAGAGGCATCCATGGATATATCATAGGATCAGATTTGGCTAAAAGGAATAAAGAAAAAAATTCAAAATAATAATTTAACAAGGTAGAATTATACTTCTCTTTCATATTCCAGAAACCTGGAGGAATGGCTAGTGTGGTTCTCTTGGTGTCAGGGAGCCAGATTCCTTCTATCTTGTGGTTCCTCTATAGGTGGTTTCCATTCGCATAGTCATTTTGTGATACAAGATGGCTGCTGGAGCGCCAGGCATCATGTCTACATTCCAGTTAGGAGGAAGAAGGGAAGGGGAAAAGGAAATACACGTCATCCACTTAAGGACAATTTCTGAAAGTGAAAATTATATACGCCACTTCTGTTTTGAGTGGAACTTAGTCACGTCAGTTTTGCCTTGCTACGAAGAGAGGAGAGGAAATGTCGTCTTTATTCAAGGCAGCCAAACATCAAGGGTTCTGTGACTGTGGAAGAAGGGAAGAACAACAGACCCGGCTTTAGCTGGGAGTGGCTCCTATTACCTTGACCAAAGGCAGCCCTGTGAACATATTCCCCTTCCTCCCTTAGAGGAAATTCTCCCCACACAAATAGGGCTGTGGAATCCAGTTTGATCTTCTGAGCATGTGCTGGGCACCACAGGGGATAGAAGATGGACAGGAGGCACGCTTGATGTCTTATCTTGTTCACGACTGCATGTCTTGCCTATTGAAAGAGCGTAGGTGGGCAATAGATGTTTTGTTTTGTTTTGTTTTTAGACTTTTTTTTTTTTTTAAGAACGTTTTAGGTTCACAGTAGAGAGGAAGGTACTTTGAGGAGAGACAATAACAAAAATTACTCTGGCCAACGTAACTGGAGAAAACCTGTCGGAAGGATATTAGGAACATGGGGTATTTGGGGAGGGCTGGGGAACCGGGTGCCAACAGACATCCCTGAGGCCGGGAAGCCTCCTCAGCTCTGGCCTCCGTCTGCTGCCTGGATGTCTCAGCCTCCTTGCCTGCCTGGCCAACTAGCTGCTCATTCTCTGTGGTTCCAGCCCAAGTATCCTCTCCTCTGCGACCCATCCAGGTATCTCTGACTATCCCCTTCTGGGTCCCCTGGCACCCAGTCACTGTGTCACAGCATTTAACACCGAGAGCGGCTCCCCTGCCAGCACTGGACCGTGGGCTCATGGAGGGCAGGGCCTGCAGGTGCTTATTTCCGGCTGCTCCTGGTCCAGCATAGTGTGGGACACACTGTCGGGGCTGCCGCAAGTTTGCAGACAACTGCTTCTCAAGCACCAGCAGAAATGATTCAGACTAATCCTAGAACGCCACCCCCTGACTGCTCCTGGACTGTCCTGAAGGTAGGTCTTGGTTCTGGGTGTTGGGTCTGAGGGAGCGGGTGATGTTGAGGTGAGAAAACCAGGCATTTGGAGTGGCGGTGGGAGGTGTGCTGGGTTTCTGGAAGGGGGGACGCCTGCCTTGTGAGGTGTGTGTGTCTTCAAAACGTCAGAGCAGATTGGGACCAATAGCTCCTAGAGAAGACTTCAGGGAGAGGACGGCGTGATGCGGGTGTGCCTTTCTGGACAGGGGTGCGTCTGAGGGTGTGTCAGCCCCCTGGGGCTGTTCTGGGCACAGGAGCTGCAGACATGCAAGTGTGTGTGCTTGCGGGGTAGGGTGTCCGGGGGGTAAGACGCCAGGCTTGGTGCTTGTGCATTTGCTTCTGTGCGGAGGGACGAGGTGTGCATGCCCTTTGTATGTGCAAGAGGGCCGGAGGAGGAGGGGCGCTTGGTGGGGGGTGGGCGGTGGGCGGTGGGGAGAAGCAGCAGCCCTGGAAGAGGAGGAGGAGAGATAGGACGCACGTGAACTCAGAGCCTGTGAGAGGCCGCTGTGAATCAGGGTCTGCACAGAATCTATATGACCTTTCTCAACGTGAGAACCGCTGGGCTTTGTGGGTCCTGTGTAGATGGTGGATGAGCAGCTCCTTATTTGGGAGGTAAATTCGTCCAGGTGTCGTGCAGTTTGTGCACAAAGGGCACGTTCCTGCTGTGGGTCCTGGTCGATGAGCGGAGTCTCGGCTGGACGCCCCGCAGGTTCAGGCGCTGGAGACCCCGAGCCGGAAGGAGGGGATGCTTCCCCGCCCACCTCCCCGCCTCCCGCGCCTCCCGCGCCTCCCGAGCTTACCGCGGGGCAGCGGCTCCCTCTCCTGGGCCTGCGAAGCCCGCGGGAGCCCAGGCAGCGCGGGGGGGTGGGGGGGGGGGTGGGGGGGGAGCTTTGCTGGGAGAAAGGGGGCTTTCACGCCAGCCCTGCGCTGGAGGCTGCTGCAGCCTCCCTCTCTTGCCGCAGGGCCTCACCCAGCCTGGGGCGCTGGTGCCCAGGGGAACCACGGGCTATGATGCCCCCAAGAAGCTCTTCCAAGCTCCCCCAGGTCAGGCCACCCTTTGACCCCCTCACCCTCCACCCCAGCCAGTTCTGAGAGGTAGGCAGACATTGAACCAGCAACACCTGGGAGCTTCCTAGGAGTACCAAATCTCACCTCCTCCCCGGACCTCTGCATCAGCACCTCAGGAGTGGGGTCCAGTCGTCCGTCCAGCCAGCTTCCTGGGCGTTTCAGACTCTTGGTAAAGTTTGTGAAGCGCTGTTCTAGACGGCCTAACGGAAGTGCAGGGGGGTGAGGGCGCTTGCCCATGGTTTCTCACTCACTCACTCGTTCACTCATTCATTCAAGATTTACTGAGGGCCTAATATCTGCCAGGAACTGGTCTGAGCACAGAGGATGTACATCAATGAGCAAAATGGACAAAAGTCCCCAGCCTCGTGAGCTTATATTCTGGTCAGGGGGAGACACTCAATATAGAAAATTAGAAAGCAAAGCGTATAGAATGCTAGGATATGGAGGAAATTGGACCAGGGAGAGGAGTGTCTGGGCTGGAGCGGCAATTTTCAATGGGCCGGTAAGGGAAGGCTGGCCAGGGTAGTGAGGAAAGTCCTAAGGAGGCAAGAGTAGAGGGATAAGAGTGGCAGATATTGGTGGGAAGAGTTTTAAGGAGAGGAAGCAGCTGGAGCAAAGGCCCTGGGGCAGGAATGCTGAGGGTCAGCAGGGCGGTTAGGAATAGCTAGAGGGGGGAGGGGAAGGGCATGAGGTCAAGGAGCTAACAGAGGTGCAGGTGCAGACTTAGAACTGGGTCTTACCTTCTCTTTGCCTCTGTGTCCCATCCAGACCTTGGACTTGTGTGTTTGGGGACAGCCTGGGGAGCCAAGCCCTGGTGTCATAGACCATCAGGACCCAGAGTGAGATGGGAGGAGCAGCATGGACGAAGTTCACCGGACTCCTCTTTGTGCGGGGTGAAGACGGGTCTGCAAGGAGGCTGGGGTGCAGACGGAGGCTACAGCAATAATTCAGGCAAGAGATGTCAGGTTGGTGGCTGGGACCAGGGTGGGAGCAGAAAAATGGGTGAGAAGTTGTCGGATTCTGTTTTTTCTTTTTAATTTTAACTGTGGTAAAACCCACGTAACATAAAATTTACCATCTTCACCCTTTCTTGGTGTACAGTTCAGTGGCATTAAATACATCTGTTATGCAGCCATCACCAGCATTCATCCACAGAACTCTTTTCATCTTGTAAAACTGAAACTCGACCCATTGGACTCTAACTCCCTGTTCCCCTCCTGCCAGGCTCTACTTTCTGTGTCTGTGAATTTGACTACTGTGGGCACCTTATATAAGTGGAATCAACTTAGTATATATGTTTTCAAGTTTCATCCACGCTGTAGCACGTGTCAGATCTCCTTCCTGTTTAAGGCTGAATAATATTCCATTGCTTGGATGAACCACATCTGGTTCACAAGTGGACAGCTGCTGGATGAATTCTGAAGACAGAGCTTAGAGGACTGGATTGAGAGAGGATGGGGAGAAACAGAACAGCTAAAAGTGACCCCAAGGATGGCGCTGGCATGACCAAGATGGGGAAGACCAGGAGGAGTAGCCGCCGGGGGAGGACAGAAGTTCAGTTTGGGGTAGTTACATGAGTGATGCCTGTAAGCTCTGCCAGTGGGGGTGTCAACCAGGCAGTTGGGGTTTGGGGCTCATAAGAGTGGTCCCGGGGGACACACATGTTTGGGAGGTGTCAGTGCATGTACATATGTACATGGCATGTGGCGTGTAAATCCGTGAGACTGGGTGGGGTCCCCGAGGAGCAAGTTCAAAGAGAAAAGGTCTAAGAACTGAGCGCTGGGATGCTTTGGTGCTTACAGTGCTCGAGAGGAGGAGGAGGAGGACTCAACAAAGGAGCTGGAGATTGAGTGGCCAGGAAAGGGTGGTGTCCCGGAGCCAGAGGATGGACGTGCTTTGAGGAGGGAAGCTCTTTAAGTCCCATGAATCCAAAGCAGTTGCTTGATCTGAAATTCTGGAGCCACAAACCCTGAGTTTAAAAAAGCGACTGTCAATCAAACTAAAAAACAAGTCCTGAAGGTGTGCAGGGAGCCCCTGTTTGAGGCCCCCTGGGAACATAAGTCCTACTTTCATAAATTTTTTTTACTCTATGTGTGTAGCCATTAAGAATACATGTGTGTTGGAGTGATGATTATATTCAAAATATACAATTGCCGATACTATGAGCTCAGAATTAGTATTTGATAAACATACATCAACGCTGTTGCTTTAGAATAACATTAAAAAAAATTAACAGAATCTGGTTCCCTGAATCTAATAGACCTGAAAAGACTAAGTTCGTAATATGTAAAACATTATGTAAATATCAGTTATTAACATTACTTTCTCTTTTTTTAACACCTTTATTGTGGTGTGGTTCCTGTACAGTAAACGACACATATTTCAGATGTACAATTTGATGAACTTTAGTAGATGTATACACCAGTGAAACCACCGCCACATTCAAGGTAGCTAACATTGCCTTCACTCCGCAAGAGGTGCAATTTTCAAATTCCTGATTTATCCCTCCCCATCCCCTTTAACCCCTGGTAACCATAAGTTTGTTCTCTATGTCTGTGAGTCTGTTTCTGATTTGTAGATAAATTTTCATGAATGGTTTAAAGCAGAGGTTCACAGTCCCCAGAGGGATAGCGACTGATTGTCAGGGTCTCCAAGTCCACTTGGAGAAGCAGTGGCTGCCGCGTCCTGAACATACAGGCAGACCTCAGAGATGCTGGAGGTTCAGTCCCAGACTCCCGCAACAACACGGATAACGCAAAATTGGAGATCAAAAAATACCTATTTCCACAGACTGATGAGGAATGAGGTTGTGAAATGAATTTTGAAGAAGAATTGCTCTTGACAACTTTTCTGAAAGTTTTACTTGGAAATTTACATTTGTCAACCTAAAACTGCTCTAAGAAATGAAGCCTATTAATTGAAAAATAAAAAATTTTTAAATGTAAAAAAGTTATACTGGGATTATAATTTCTTTATTTTCCCCTTGACTACCAAATCATAATGCACACATTCAGTAAAAAGAACCCAAAGAATCATCTACATCATTTGGATTTGTTTTAAAGCTGCTTTCAAAGAACAAAACAGTTGTACTAAAGGAGGATTTTTGTGCCCCTTAAGGAATGACACTTGCCTCCCCCAGGTGCAGAAAAAGAGCACCTAGTTTCTGGTTCGTGCTTGGTTAACCTTCCAGGGCCTGGGTGGGGGTAGGGGATGGGTTTATGGTCACCAGGGCCATTTCCAGTGTTTGTTATCAAGACTCCATGCCCTGGGAAGCACACACATGTAGTCATGTGTTTTTGGAGCCCTTGGGGCATGACCTTAAATAATATCCCATCTCCATGTCTTCTGTCCCTTCTGATTAAGGCAAGCCTCAGTTCTGCTCCTCCAGCTCTGACATCCCAGCCGCACTTGCCAATCTGCCCCTTTAACAGAGCGAGGCCTGGCATCCAGAACTCTCAGGAGGCAGCAGTACCTGGCCAGAAGTCAACCACGAGATTTGATGTTCCCTGGATTCAGGTTGATCCTAAATTTCTACTTCTCTTGTGCATGACATTGGATATCCATGTACCGTATGGCATTGATGAAAATTTTTCTTTTAAATGAAATGCATTTAAGCAAACAAAGTTGGTTTACAGAAAAAATAGCATTACAATTGGTACCTAGACGGGGCAAAAAAAAAAAACGTACACATGTACAGATACATATGTAGTCTGGAACTATTTATTTACCTAGGGGTTATTTATTTGTTTGTTTACTTATTTAGGAGTTGAGAGCACCTACCTGTACAAGTACAGTCTCTGAATTGCAGGGGCTTTAAAAGAATTGCTTTTCTCTCTTATACCTGTGGATGTTGGACGCACCAAGTCTGCGGGCTCGGTCCGTGCAGTTGCCAGATCTGGCCACTAGATGGGGCTTCTCCCTTTGTGTCCGAGCAGGCAGCCTTGACAATGGCTCTGCACTGTGTTTCTTGCTCAGAGAGTTATGCCACCATTTTCTGAACTTAATCCAAACCTTTATTACCAATAGGTTCCACAAATGTTCCCTACCATACGGGGCTCAACCCAAATGTCCCCTCCTCGGAGAGGCACCCCCCCCCTTCCACCTGATCTTATTTTATCTTCTTCATGGCACCTGAACCTACCTCCAGTGGGTGCTAAGGTGGTTGGTTACTGGGTTCCATCCCCATCCCCATCCCCGCCCACTGGAAGGCAAATTCCCGGAGGGCAGGGGCTCTGGCTAGAACAGCTTCTGGCACGCAGTAGGCGCTCAATAAATATCATTCAATGGCTGAGTGGGTGACCCTTTGGTAAAAACTTAGCTAAAGCTGACAGGTGACCCTGGAGGATGGGTGTTAGAGGTAAACCTAACTTCAAACGTGGGGCTCCTCCACCTGCTAGCCGGGTGGTTTGGGACAAGTTGTTTGGATTCTCCAATACTCCATCTTCTTGTGAGTGGAATGGGGAAAATTGCCACTATTTCAATGGGTCATTCTGAAAATAAGGTTGCAGACCACAAACCTCAAGTGGTCCATCCAGTATCTGACACGTGGTTGATACTTCACAAATGTGAGTGATTCTCCACCCTTTTCTTGGGGAATAATTCAGAATAAACAGAAAATTCATGCTGAAAATGTGACAGCATTTTTCTCTGCTGCGTTCTCTTGCTGAGTGTTCAGAAATAGACAATTAACTTAGAATACCGTTTAAAAAGGACAGATGCAGACCCTTGTGAACTAGTCTGTCTGGCTTGGGCAGAAGTTTTGACTTGATCATTTTTACGGAAAATGGTTCTGTAAGATGCTTTTTTCCTCTCCAAAAATACCAAGTAGTGTGCCCAATTTTGATAATCTGGACCCTTCCTCCAACCCTAACCTCCATCTCTGATGTCCCTCCACCCTCCAGCTTGCTGTCCTGGGCTTCCCTCAGGTTCTCAAACCCACCTCAGAGCCTTTGCACGTGTCGGTCCCAGCTTGGAAACATCTGCCTGAGGTCTTTCCCGGGAACTCTTATTCATCAGGGCTCGGCTTAAATGCCACTTCCTCAGGGAAGCCTTCCCCAATCTGAGCCCATTAGATCAGCTGCCCCCTTTAGGCTCAGCTTTGTTCAAATTTGTATTTACTTCCTCAGCATCTAGCTTTCCATTACCTGCTGACAGGTCACTTGTTAGTGGACAGTATCTGAATGTGGAAGCGGTCTGGTTCTCAGCCGCAGTCAGAGTATCCACAGCACCAGGATGGCTGCTGCAGAACAGCAGGGTAGTTATGCTGTACCCCAGAATATGCCAGAACTTGCCAGAACCCACATCTGTGCACTGCACGTTTCCATGGCAACCAGCTGGGTCCTGGTGCGGAGCACTCCTTTCCCTAAACGGGCCCCCACGTTAATTACAGATGTGCCTCTATTAAGGCAAGAGACTTAAAGTCATGGTTTGTGAGTTCATACAACTGGATCCCACTGTCAAGAAATTCATTCTCAAAGACAGAAAGACTTGTCTTCGAGAAGGTGAGTGCTGCGTTCCCAGGTGGAGGGTTGGGAGCCCCCAGATAGGAAAGCCTGCAGCCCTTACCCCTGTTCTCAGCCTCCTCTGATGCTGCCTCAGACACCGGGCTCGCATCTGATGCCCAGCCCTGCCCTTCCCCGGCCTCTCTCTCTGTCCAGTCCTTCCCTGCCCTCTTCCTCATTCTCAGAGTCCATTGGCAGTGAAAGCTTTTGGAGGTAATTGCTAGATTCTCCATATTTTTCTTCTTTTCTGGCTTGGATGATGGGATTTCAGAGCAACCTGCAATGTTCTCTGGCCAAAGAAGTGTCTCCGTGCATATTTGCAGCTTAATTATCAGCCTCCTGATTGCAGCGTTCTCCCAGCGGGAAACACCTGCTCTGCCTATGGAAGCTTGGCATTTGGGGGTGTGTGTGTGGGGGGGCAGCAATCATTTTTTTTTTTCCTGCTGAAAATTTTCTGTCCAGGTAAATGCGTTTGAACAGTGGTGATGCATTTTGGTGCTTCATCTTTTAAAGAAATAAATTTCAATCATCTTTGGTCTGCTGTCCCAAAGGAAAGCCCTTTCTCTTAGAAGGAGTGTGTGCCAGTGATTGCAACTAAGAAATACCATAGGCATGGCTTTCCCTCCGTGTTGGTACAGGCCAGCAGACTTCCCGGGAGCTGAGATCAGGCTAGGGATGTTTTCTCCTCTTCCCAGGCTCCCCAGGGGTGGGTCCCCCTGAGTCTGAACCTCAGGCTGTGAGTCCTTCCTATTCCCCTTTGAGGACACCAGGAATCAACAGAAAGGCCGTCTGTGCTCATAGTGAATGGAGGCACCTGACTCTGCCTCATTCTGTCCCTTCCTCCTCCCACCCCACGCCCTCCAGCCTCTCCCAACTCCACCCACACCATCCAGCCCATCTGATCCCTCTTGGTCCACCCATGGCCTCTCTTTAGTCTCTGCCTCTCAGCCCAGCCTCTTGACTCAAAACTGTTGACCACTCTGCCGGGTTCTGGATGCCAGCCTCCCTTCTGGAAACTTTCTTCCCCTTAGCTCCCCACCCTGCAGCCGGAGAGCCCACCCTGCCCCTTCCCAGTCTCCATCCAAGCTCCTGGAGCCCAGCCTGGCATTCTATTTCTTAGAATTTGCTGATTAAACAAATTGTCAGTCCTTAGACTGGCCTCTGATGAAAGTGCCTCCTTCATTAGGGACACAGATCTTTCAAGAGGTGTGATGACATTAGCTAACATTGATTTTATTCTGTGCGGGGCCCTGGCTAAGAACCCTTTACAGGTGTCTTCATTTAATCTCCATGACAATGCATAGAGTGATGCTGATTACCTTTTTGTGAGGTGAGGAAGGGAGAGCATGGTGGAGCCTAGAAACACAAGCCATTTGATTTCAGAGCCTCCAGAATGAACTGAGATGTTGTGCATCCTGAAGGCTGACCTCCCGATGTTGCTTCATTTGGGTTCTCAGATCTGCATTTGGACAGGTCTGCTTTGACATCATTAAGGGGACATGTGTGAGTTCCTCAGGATTCTTTAGTGTCTCGTCCCAACCTAGGTCTCCACTCTCTGTGCTCCAGGCTGAGCGAACTCACAGTTCCCAGGCACATGGAGCTCCACCACCCTGGGAGGTGTGGCGTAGAATGCCCCCTCCCACCAGGAAGCTCCTATTCCCCCTTCACCTTTGCAGAGAGTCCCAGTACCTCGCCTGACAATTCCCTTCTTTTGTCCACTGTGGTCCTTTATACTGACCTCCACGGCATCACTGTTTATTCCCTATGGTGCTGACTGCGCTGGGCTGGGAAGGGCCCTGCAGGAAATACACAAGAATTCAAGGGTGATGGGGCATCAAATCACCAACTTGCTGGCTTGGGACCATAGTTTCCAAACTGTGTCCTGCAGTGCCCAGAGTACTGCAGGGAACTCTTGGGTGGTTTTAGGGGAAACACAACATCATCGGACTACTGCTATTAAACCTCCCTGGAAATGGCCTTCCAGCTTTGCTCGGGGTCTCTCTGAAGCTGGCAAAGCAGGGGCCATTCTTGGGCCATTTAACCAGGGCAGACTCCTTAGAGGAAGCTTCTGATGTGTTTGTTTAATGCCCTTTGGAGCAGAGGGCAAGCCAGAAAGCACAACAACGTTCATACTCACGGCTTGGAGATTTATCTCGAAAATGAAGATATGATCAAAGATAATGAAAATGAAAATGTGGGAGGGTTGGCAAAATGTTCCTAGTGGATGTTTTTGTTGGAATCAACCCAGAGGTCCACAGGGTTTTCTGCCTTTGTGCAAGCAGACGTGTTATTTAGAAGCAAATGCATGTCAGTTAGTGTCAAAGCCACTAAGGGAGTTAGCTGGCTCCACTCCACCCCAAGGCAATGTTGTAAAGAGAAGGAAATCAATAAATTGGCCATAAGAGGGCAGAGTTGTTAGCTTTTTTCTTTGTAAAATCGGGAAAACATTCGAGATTTGAAAAAAAAAATGTTTCTTTGTGGGTGCAAGTTCTAGGTTGAATGGACAAGTGCACAATTTGATAAAGGAATGGTGTAAAAGCCAAGTGCAGACTTTCAACTCCAAAAAACCAATATTCCAGGTATAGGCTGGTAAAGACCAACTTAAGGCCTGGAACTCAACTTAGGTTACAAGTTTATGTCATTTTCTTAACAAACCAAACAGACAAATGCACAACGCACACACATCGAGGGAAATGGTGGTCTCCAGCAGCTAGCGCTGGAGTTTTGAATCAATTCTGAACATGACATTCAAAAGAGACAATGCCATCTGGAGGGTGTACAGAGGGCAGTGACCAGGATGATGAAATACCCCAGGATCACAGCACCTCTAGATTGGGAAGGGGACGTGGACATAGTTTACCTAGAGAAGACGTGACCAGTCAATGGGGACCAATGACTATCCTCAGATGCAATGCTGCAAAGCAGGATTTATTTGATGTCATCCTTAAAGGCAGAGCAATACCAGCAGATTGAAGTGACTGGAGTTAGAACTATGCACAGTAAAGAGCATCAGCAATTTTAACTGTCCAACTCCAGAGCTGCCTCTGTGGGGCAGGTGGGTGCGGAGCGGGAGGTCAACACCATGTGGGGGCGTCCTGAGATGCGCGCCCAGGGAGGCATCCGCCTGGCGTGTGAAATCGGTACAGACTGTGCTGCCCTCACTGAGGTGGGCTGGAGGCAGGGGGCTCCCCACCTTAGCCCATCCGGTGTGAGGGACCTTAATTGTCCCAGCTTGAGCACCTTCCCCACTCCCTGACCTGAAGAAGAGGAGCCGGGGCGCTGAGTAGAGGAAAAGGGAAGATGTCCTCTAAGGCTTGTTTCTGCGGCTCTGAGAATCCTGTCGGCCAGGCTCACCTGCAAGCACCCTTGGGAGATTTTAGCAGGGATTATATAATTATAGCGAGACCCTGATGCAGGTTGGATTCCCAGGGGAGCACAGTGAGAAAGAGCGGAGGTGCTGGCAGGAGTTGGGGTCGGGGGTGTCCTTGAGCCCAGGGTTGGGCGGAGTGAGCGCAGCGGCGGCGCAGGCTCGACCCCTAGGGGGCGCTGGAGGCCGACAGGCCCTGCGGGGTTCCTGAGTTGGCCCCGGATAACCAGGCCTTTACAGTCCCAAACGGAGCTGTCATGGATGTGGGCTGCCCCAGGAAGGGCGTGACCGTGGGTGGGGCAGTTCCCAAAGGAAGGCGCTGGTGGCTGAGGGTCTGGCTGCAGGCCTCCCAGAGACAGGGACAAGCCCTTCACTGAAGGGGGACCCTGGTGGTGGGCACAGGATGTACCACTTGGTAGTAACAGTCGCTGTCATCATCATCACAACTGCTCTGCTCAGCTGTGAGCTTCTCAAGAACAAAGGGAGAAGATCTTGGCTTGACCACTGCCGTCTTCACCCCCAGCTCCAAACCCGAGCTTGGCTCTCTGGGGAAGGCCCTTGATGGCTGTGTACACACAGACCAATGACACCTTGTATCTACAGTCTTTGCAGAGTTTTTTGTTATGTCTGTAGCCTGTAACGTAGAGGCAGCATCTTTCCTTCCATCGCATGGACGAGATGAAGGCTCAGAGAGATGAAGGCACATGGTCAAGTCAGAACGAAGACCAGGCTGCTGAGTGGGGACAGGGCCCCATGTGCTGCTGTGCACCTGCCCCTGCCACCATGCGACCACCCTCACCAGACAAGCCAGCCTGGTGACCAGATCTGGGCTTGGGCCTCCCGTTCCTGAGCCTCCATCCCCCTGCCCTGTCCCAGTGTCCTCACGCCAACTTGCCGGGGAGCCAAGCCCCACCTCTCCTCCATCCCACCTGCTCTGCTCTCCCGCTAGAGATCCTGGCCCCGGGGCCGAACTGAGGCAGTGGACAGGCCACACTCAGGGACACACAGAGCCTGCTTGGGACAGGGCCAACTCTAAAAGCCATCATGCCATGGGCAGTTACTTTGATGTGAGGTGTCTGTAGAGAGAGTGGGAGGGGGAGGTTGGGGAGATATTGGTCAGAGGAACATTCAGAGCAGGGCAAAAAGCAAAGGGCAAAGGGCATAGGTTTGGGGGTTGGTCAAACCCAGGCTTTCACATCTACAAGCCCAGTGACCTCTCCTGGACTCAGTTTGTTAATCTGTCCAATGGGAATAATGACACTTCATTCGATTGTTCCGAGGATTAAATGGAGTTCCGTGTGTCAAGGGTTTGGCACATAGTAGGTGCTGAAGAAATCTTCATTCCCACCCTTTTCTTCTTTCCCAAAGAAACAAAGAAGTTCTGGGAGCTTGCTGGGGGCCTCTTTCCTCTGCAACATCTTGGCGAGAAGGAAGGAGAAGGCCCACAGGAGCAGAAGAGAGACAGCTCTGTGTTTAGGGGGGCACAAAACCGCATGGGGAGCTCCAGATTGAGCTACTGTATAGGAGTAATTATGGCTGCTATTTTTGCACATTTGTTTAATAACGTTAATTCGGCGACAGCCTGATATTATAACATCCTCCTCCACACGGGTGGCTTGAGTTCCTATTCACCAGAATCCATTTGCATTTTTCCTATGGGGTTTGGGAACTTGGGAGCTGGTGACTCACAGCTGGAGGGGGCCTCCAGGAAAGGCCCCTCTGCATATGGGGGCGGGAGCCGTGGGGCGTGAGCTCCTGGCAGTGTTGTCCTGTGACTGGTGAACTTGAAACTCACCCAGCCTCCCTGGGAATGGCCTTCTAGCCTTGCTTGGAGCATCTCCCAAAGCTGGCAAAGAAATGGCCATTCCTGAGTCATTTAATCAGGGCAGACCGCTTAGAGGAAGACTTGAGATCCGTTGGTTTAATGCCCTTGGAGCAGAGGACAAACACAGGGACCAGAAAGAATAGCAACATTAATATTCACGGTGAGGAGACTGGTCTTGAAAATTAAGATAGGACCAAAGCGTAGCTCCCACGGGAGGGTTGGCAAAACATTGCTAGTGGATATTATCAGTGGGAACAACCCACATGTCCATCCATTGGGGACTGGGAACATCTAAATATATACATATATATGTATATATATATAAATAGATCTATAGATATATATAGCTGCAAAATGATGACTGAGGTACAGAAACCAGAGAGCAGATGAGGAGAGTTTTCTCTGGACAGCAGTCTTTCAGCTCATCAATGAAGAGTGAGATTTGACAGCCAGCATTTTGCAGCCACCAGTAAAATAATGGACCTGAGCCATGACTATCATCAGCCACCAATGTCACGAAGGAAAGACAGCCGGATGGTTCGTGCCTCCTGAAGGAGTGTTATTGCCAACAGATCTGACCTGCATCCTGTCAAACCTCAGGGTCCACGAACTTATTTACAGAAGGAACAGAAGATAATATTCATTGACACCCTGGGGATACAGTCAGATGGGAAACTCTATGGGGCAAGTGATGGGGGATGAGATAGAGAAACCTATAGATAAAAAGAAATGTGAGGGACCTGAAAACCATCTGCAGCATGAGGATACAGTATGGTGCTCAATAAACGGAGAAACACAGATACTTATGCCTGTTTTAAATAATACTTGGGAAAATCTGAACATTGATCTAGGTATGTGAAAGAATTAAGGAATTATTAATATTTTAAGGGTGCTATTAGTCGCATTACATGGTTTTAAAAGAATCCTAGCTTTGCAGATACACAGTGAACTATTTACAGAAGAAGCAGCGTGACGTTAGGGATTTGTGTGGTCAAATTAAGTGCACACGTATCCTGTGAGGCGTGCATTCCACTTTTTGGTATATCCCCCCCAAATGGCCACACGGATCTGTAAAGGAGACAGATGGCTGTATTTTAGCATCTCTGTTTGTGAGTGGTGGGGAGTCAGAGGCAACCTGACCCAAGCGAAGTTGCTGGAGGAATCAGGGTCAGAGCTTGGAGATGAGTTCACGACTCCGACTTTCCAATCCCATTTTCCTGGTGTCTGTCACTGGGATTTCTCTCTGGGATTTAGGCAAAAGACAGTGGATGCCCACTGTGGTGTATTAGGCGATGGTTAGAACAATGGACCACAAGTTCACGGAACAAAACAGAAACGCCATAAAGCAGTGCTGATGGAAAAAGCGAGGAAAAGAATGTCGTACAAAAGGCAGTACCATTTATTCAAATTAAAACACATATACAAAAATCAACAGTGCACATTTGAAGAAGCACATATGTCTAAAAGCTGCATTATTAAACACATGGGAAAGGTTGCTCACGCGGTGGGAGGGGAGCGGAAAAAGCGAATGAGTGAATGAATGAATGAATGAATGAAAAACCAAGAGCCCAGGCTTGCGTGGACCAGTGACAGCTGTGCACCACGAACTGGAGAGTATAATTAACTCAGACTCTGCTCTGAGGGTTGGAACAAATAAATAAATCATGTAGGACTGCCTAGGGTAGAAGCTGGCATATAGTAGATACCAAATAAATGGTAGCAATAACCAAAATAATAAGTAGGACTAATTCAATTATTGTTGGTAAGCTCTCAGGGTGAATTAATAAGAATACTTTGACTATTTTCCCCACCTCTTTCCTCTGCCTCCAAGCCAGGAAAGAGAGACCGTCGCGGTGTCTCTAGGGATGCATGAGGGCCATATGGAATCTTCCCAAGGGGGCAGGTTGGAAGGAAGTCCTTGGAAGAGGTCAGGGAGGAGTGCCCACTCTGGGGACAGCCCCCATGCCTGGGAAGAAAATGAGTCAGAAAGTGTAACTGGTGGTTTCCTGGGGTCGTGGGGACCAGAGTTCCTTGCGGGGCCTCTAGGGGTGCTGGCGTGGTATTTCTGAGGACATTGGACACCTGCCTCTCTGAGGACCCTCGCACCTCCCCTGGGTCGGGCTGTGATTTCCAGCTGCCTGGGAGCCTCTGCACCCACTCCCCACTGGATTTCTCAGCAGCCCCTGGGGACATTGAATTTCCCACCACCAAGCTGAGGGGCTCAAAGTGAGATTTCATCTGATTTAGAAAAACAAGGTGACACTCGTCACATTTAAGTGTGGTGAAGGCAAATTCATTTACGCTCCACTTTTTTTCTTTGCACCTCAGCCAGCCACCAGGATGGGAACTCACACATACGGTGCTTCAGATGTTGTGCTGAACAAACGGAAGTATTCCTTCCTCCTCGCCAGCTGATGGACTGAGACTGCCGGAGTCTCACCTCCCACGGCACCCCCACTGGCCACTTGCTTCATGGTGCCCTGGGATTCAGCCAGGAAAATGGGATTCAGAGACCAAGTCTGAGCGCAACTCCTCAGCACTCTGCCTGGATCAGGTTGTTGGGATGCGAGAGGTGACCCCTGGTCGCAGCCTCCCCTGTCAGTCCACACACGTGCTGAGCCTTCCTCCACGTGTTAGCAAGCAAGGAGAGTGTGGTGAGTGTCCACCCCTGACTGGACCCCAGTCAAGAAAATCTGGAATTGCTCTGCAGCCATTTCCAACATTGCTTGTGTGAAAATGCAAAAAAAAATATATACATATTGGTCTCTGCCCCCAGTTGCTGGCACAGAGCTCCTAAATGCCTTGGAACTTCCTGGGTGATAGGAGTGTCTTTTGTTCTAATGAGGTGCCTCTGGGTGGGCTCCTGGATGGCTTCGGGTTGGGGGGCTGGTCACCTGAAACACCAAGCCATGATCGGAAGCTTGGAACTTTCAGCCACCCACCACCTCCAGCCTCCAGGAAGGAGAGAGGGGCTGGAGGCTGAGTTAATGATCGATCACGCCTAAGTGACGAAGCCTCCGTAACAATTCTAAGGGACAGGGTTTGGAGGGCCTTCCAGGTTGATGAACACAGCCCCGTGCTGGGAGGGTGGTGCGTGCCAACTCCACAGGGACAGAGCCCCTTGGGCTCAGCGCCCTTCCAGATCTCACTCTATATATCTCTTCATCTGGCTATTAATCCAAATCCTTTTTCATATTCTTTTTTATATAATAAACTGGTAAATGGAAGTCAGTGTTGCCTAGAGTTCTGGGTACTATTCTAGCAAACGATCAGATCCAAGGAAGAGAGTCATGGGAGCTTCTAATCTGTAGCCAAGTCGGACAGAACTTGTGCGTAACCTAGGGACCTACTTCTTGGGATTGGCATCTGAAGTGGGGCAGTCCCGTGGGACCGAGCCAGGAACCCGTGGTGTCTGCGTGTCAGCTGTGAATTGGACTGTAGCACACCCAGCTGGTGTCACCAAGAATTGCTTGGAGTTGGGGGAAAAAACCCATACATCTGGTGTCAGAGGTATTGTGTGCGAGTAAAGGAAGAAGCAGTGAGTTTTTCCTACACAGGTTGGCATCATGTGTAGGGAGGGGAGACAAGGAGATGGGATTAATCAGTAGCCTTCAGGGGAACAACAGCTCACCTTTCGTTCCCATTTAATGAGAGCTTTCCTTCTCCATCTATCTTTGGATGGAACCCACTTCTCTGATTATGGAAGTGGATGCCTTGGCCACACTGGGCATTTAGAACTGCAGACAGCAACCATATGAAACAGCACTTGCCAAGCACTGCAAATATTACTGACTGTGATCGTGAGCAAGTCCCTACCCATCCTTAGGGCTCAGTGTCTTCCTATGCATAGAACTGAGAGTGTCAAATGAGATTGTGCTTGCCAAGCACCTACTACGTGCCAAGCACTCTAAGAAGGGGGCTGTATGCTTGTTGATGATGAGGATATTTGTGATGCCTCTCTGCTGGAGTTGAAGCTGGAGTCACAGTGTCTAAACTGACGTTTGTGAGAAACTGTGTCTTGATTCAAGATGGCGGATCCATTTTCCCCCAAACCTACAGCTGACCTTGTAGGACGTCGTCTATCTGTTGCTCATCCTGGAATGAGCAGGGCAGAGGGCCTGTTGTATGGAAGACCCAAGGGCAGGGCCCCCCAAGCAGAAAGTCTTTGCTCCAGAACAGACAGGGAGATCAGGCTTGAGGTACACGTGAGGTGGGCCCTGGGAGGGTGTGTCCTGTCCAAAGTCACAGAGCAGAGGTCTAGGATCCCAGCGCAGGGGTATGTGGGAATCCAGAGACCTTATCCTGCCAGAAGGGAGGGGCTACAGCCGGGAGTACTGGGGCTGCAGGTGGCAGCCACTGAGCCACACCACCATGACTGAGCTCACATGCACAGGGCAGGCTGCGTCCTGGCCTGTCTAGGCCTGAGCACAAGTGCGTTCTGCAGAATCCACTCATTCATCCACTTTTGTGCCCACTCGCGACACAGAGTACGTGTGTCCCAAAGGCTGATTAACTTCCCAAGGGTTGTATTAGCATATGAGGGTGTGGGTCTCATTTGCAGGTCCCCCAACCTTGAGTGTGGAATGAAAGTCAAGGCTGGGGGTGGGGTCCTGCAAAGGGGACCCACACCCTCATCAAGCAGATGGCCTCAGCCCAAGGGACAGCCTGTGAAGGAGCAGTGCTCCTGTTGTGGCTATGCGCAACTGTGCATAGCTGTGCTGACTCCCCCCACCCCTCCCCCGCCACCCGCCCTGCAGTTCTCAAGGCGGAATGCTATTTCCCCTGCCCACCTTTCCCTTTATCCACTTGTGTTGGTTAACTGCATGTGTCACCTTGGTTGGGCCATTGTACCCAGATACTGTTCTGGCTGTTTCTTTTTTTAAATTATTTTATTATTTATTATTTTATTTTTGTGGGAGGAGGTAATTAACTTTATTTATTTTTGGAGGAGGTACTGGGGATTGAACCCAGGACCTTGTATATGCTAAGCATGTGCTCTACCACTTGAGCTATACCCTATTCCCCTGTTCTGGCTGTTTCTGTGAAGGTGTTTTTCAGATGTGATGAACATTGAAATCAGTGCACTCTGAGTAAAGCAGATTGCCCTCCTTAATGTGGTGGGTCTCATCCAATCAGTTGAAAGCTTAAGCAGAACAAAGATTGACCTCCCCCAAGCAAGAAGGAAATCTGTTGGCAGACAGCCTTCCACCTCAAACTGCAACTCTTCCCTCAGTCTCCACCTGCTGACCTCCCCAGGGGACAGATTTTTGGATTTGCCAAGCCTCCACCATCACAGGAACCAGTTCTTTGAAATAAACCTCTCTATATGTACATTCTTCTGGTTCTGTTTCTCTGGTGAACCCTAATATGCTACTTTTATTTAGGGATGAAGGATAGTTACCCAAACATTAATAGAACGGCTCCCTGCCACACAGTCCTCAGGAACATCACTGATACGCTGGTGTGGTTCTGCCCCCAACTGCTCCCCCTCAACTCCGTGCAGCCCTGAAAACAGATCATTTCATTGAAGGTCTTCTCTGAGTGTCTGTCGTGGAGGAGGCGGACACCACTGACTAACCCCTGGAGCAAGAAGGAGGCTGGTGAGTTCCAGGAGAGAGGGAACAATTGTCAGAATTGTCTGAACCACCCGGCTGGTAACCCCAATTGGTTTTCTTCCATAATTCATCAGACTTCGGTATATTAATGTCCCCCTCCCATATTTTGAGGGTGAAAAAATAAAAAATCATCAGTCTTTTTTTTCCTCCTGGGGAAATAAAAGTTCAGAAAATGTATTGGGGAAGGTGTCCTAATTAATGGCTTCTGAGTTGAGTTTATACACTTCAGTGTTTGATAAAAATCTTCTGATTGTGGAGGGGCTGCCAAGAGGCCCCAGTTCTCAGCTTATAGACAGAAAAGAAACTGTCACCATTGCACAGTAAGTGACACATTCACCCATCCCCCAGGAAGGAAGACAAGGGTCCAGAACCCGTTCCTAAGATACGCGTAAATCGCGCATTCCCAGGGTGGGAGCTGCCTGTCTCAGCTGGACGACAAAGACCCACCCGAATGATGTCACAGTCGACAATCAGCTTTGTTCAGGAGTGGATTCTATTTTTTTCCATGTGCACAAAAACAAACCTGGTACAGTGACAGAGAAAAAGTGCTTTAGGGAGAGAACAGTGCATTTGAGGAGCTAATTACATTGACAAAAATTGGAGTTGAGCACATCTGAACAACTGTCCAATTTGGAAATGCTACCTAATGGTCTCCAAGGACGCTCAGCGAGTCCTTTGCCACGGGGAAGAACGTGGTTTCCGTATTAATCTATAAATGGGAACCAGGGAGTACACGTCACGGCAGGTACCAACGGAGTGGAAGTTGGGGATAGACAGGGGGTGAAAAGTCACACGTGGGGGCCACTGGCGCTTCTCCGTGAGAGTTGGGGCAGGGAGGGGAGGTTGGAAATAGTTTAGGCCGAGTCCCTCAGAGCAGAAAGGCGTTGCCCAAGGATCCATGCTGAGATAGTGGCAGAACAAGGACCAGAGTCCACATCTCTCATGTCTCCTCCACTTTCAGTGGAATACTCCAGAGGTGAAGCAGCCTGCCTGGTCTGGGCTGAACTGTGCCCCCCCCCCCCGTGCCCCATGTTCACATGTTGGGACCTTCCCCTCCACGCTTGGAATATGGCTGTGTTTGGAGATGGGGCCTTTAAGGAGGTGATGAAGTCAGAATGAAGCATCAGGGAGGGTTCTTAGCCAAGTTGACGGGTGTCCTTATACAAGGGTATGTGGGCACCAGGGGCACGCATGCACGCAGGCAGGAAAAAACAAAAAACAAAAAAATGATGTGGAGACACGTTGAGAAGACAGCCATCTGCAAGCCAAGGAGAATGGCCTCAGAAGAAATCAAATCAGCTGCCCCCTGGATCTCGGACTTCCGGCGTCCAGAACTGTGAGAAAATAAATGCCTGTGGTTTAAGCCTCCCAGCCCGTGGAAGCCCAAGCAAATGAATGCCTTGCCCTTCCGAAGTCTGCCCGGGCCAGAAATGCAGTTTTCTGTATTTCTTTCCAGAGCCCATGTGTTGCCCACAGTGGCTTTTTGTGCCGAGAACTTGTCTTAAAGAGAGCAAGAGAAAGGGAGAAAAGCTGGCATGGCAGAAACACACGGCGGAGAGCCCAGCGCTGTTCTGTTACCCAAACCTCCAATCCAAAAGTGGGAATGCTGAGAAGATGCTTGGAGATCTGAGGGGGGGTCCCGTCCTGCTGTGGTCCTTTCACCGGTTTCCTTCTGAACTTCATGGCAGGTGCTACATACCTCCCAACTCAGGTTTCTTACCAGGAAAATGGGCATCACGCCACCTCGTCTTCTGGGGAATCTGTTTGCCTATGTATGCCCCATACCCAGGGAGCAGACGCTACCCTGTATCAGGATTAAGTTGGCAAACCCCAAATGCTGACAGGCATCCTCAGGAGAGCAGCTGGATCATTCTGAGTCTGGCTTGTTCAGACTCAGGTGTCGGCAAATCCAGCTCCCAGTCCCAGGCAGCCTCTTTGAAAGCTGCCTTCTCCTTAGGTGGTAAAGACATCTGTCTACATGATTATATTTTAGGGTTTTGGACTGAAAATAGAGCTCATGTGAGCAGGAACAGTATCTCTAGGGCCTGAAACAGTGCTTGGTAACATTAACTAGGACCAGCCAAATTCTGAAATTCTCACGGTCAGAGTCACCTCTTTGGGTTAAGGCATGAAAGACCCATTAAATCTGTTATCAAGGGGCCAGTCATATTAAGACATCATCAGCCATTAACACCTCTTTGTGACTCATGAGAGAGGCCTCAGACCCACCCTTAGCCCCTTAGGGACAGAGGCTGGGGCAGCTGAGTTCTGCCGGGAGAAGAGGGAAACAGATTCACAGGCTGTGGGGCAGAGGGGAGGTGTAGAGCACAGACAGGCATGTTGTATGCAGGGATGTGGGTGACGAGAAAGGAGAAAGGATTTCACGAGGAAAAGTGCTTGATGATTCTGAACCCGTCAGGCCTCACATCAGAGTCACCTTTTGGCCCAATGGCCCAGATCATGAACGTGAGGGCCAGCACCCAAGTCCAGCTGGGTCTCTTTAAGGGTCTTGGCATCTCGGAGCTCGCCTTGGCCGGGACCATGAAGCTGGGTGTGCGGGGATGAATTCATAGCCCTCACACCCACCTCTCCCAGGAAAGGAGAGAGCTGCTGGAGTGATTGGCACTCAAGGGGGTGGGGCTACACCCATGCTCTCAGCCAATCAGCTTGCTCGCTGGTTCCAGGCTCCTGATATCCATCCTGTGGTAGTTGGACCTACTCTAGGGGAAGCAGGGAGAGGACAGGGGTCAAATGACAACAGCTAAGCATGGGGCAGCCTGGGCCTGTCAACCAAGGGCCTAGGGCTCACAGACTGACAGGGGAGCATGGGAAGGCTGCCTGGCCATCCGTAGTCCAAGGAGGGAGGTGGCGGCGAGCCTCAGCATGGGGAAGAGGACATCTGGTCATAGTCGGGGCACTTGAGCAAGGCTGGGTAGTTGCTGTTCATCTGCAGGGAGGCATCGCTGGAGATGTCGGAGGGGCTGCGGCCCCGGACCCAGGCGTCCGGGTGTAGGAACTGGCCTGAGTAGTCAGAACAGTTGCTGAGACGCGGGCGGTAGAAGCTGGGGTGAGGCCTGTACATGTCCTCGGCGGTGTACCTCTTCATGAACAGGTACACGGACATCACCCCGGCGCTCTGCGGTGAGGAGAGAGCAGAGGAGAGCTGGCTGCTGGTGGGGCTGGCCTTGGACACCACCAGGAGAGCAGACGCAGTGGGGACGAAGGGATGAGGCTGGGGGATGTCCCAGGGAGGAGCGTGACAGAATCTCGGGATGAAGGGCGGTGGAGTGGGCGGGTCCAGGAGGCGCGGAGCCTCTCCCTCCTCCCCGCTCAGCCCGGGCAGCGCCCAGCTCCCCACATCCCCTCCGCCTGTTGGAAGGGGTTTACCTCTGTTAGAAGGAAGGAGATGGCAGCGAAGGCGAACGACCAGCCATACTTGTAGTTGAAATAGGTCTCTGCGTCCTTGGTCCTGTTCAGCATCTCGTCGTTGATGCTGGAGATGTAGAGCACCAGCCCCACCACGAGAGACAGGCCTGGCCGGACAGCGGGGGCTCAGCGCAGAGGCCTGGGGAGTTCGCGGCCGGGCACCCCCCCCCACCCCCGCCTCCTGTGGTTCAGGGAGGAAGCCACCAGCCTTGTGGGGACCGCGAACTCATTCTGGAGTTCAAGGGGAGCCAGAGTTCTCCTGAGGACTCTCTTTAGACCACTGCCTTCTAGAAAGCGGACAGCTTCAGGTAAGAAAGCTCCCCGTCCAGCCACCTTCTGAGCCACGGGGAGCCCGATGGTCCTCACCCCGCCGGCCCGCTAGAATCACCTGTCAGACGTCTGCGCCACAAGCCTCGCCCCCAGACATGCTGAGTCCCGTGGCCTGGGCCGGGCCTGGGCACTGTACTGCCTTGAAAGCTCCCCAGGCAACGCTAATGTGAACTAAGGGTGAGAACCACTAAGTTAGCAAGTGACTTTTGCCAAACTGAGGAGCAACAGGCTCTTCAGCCAGGGTCTCCAGTCCCAGGATAGATGGTCACGTGACCATGGAGACCATGCGGTCCATGGCCGGTGCAGCCCACCCACCACGGGTGTGCAGGAGAGATAAAGAGGGTTCATCCAGATTCTGAAAAGTGTCCAATCAGGAGGCCAGTGGCACCCAAACTCCTGCTGCCATTGTGCGAATGGCCGATTCAGGCATCCGTCTCATCAATTACTGGCTGTAATTGAATCAGGACGTAATTCATTACTCTGTTTTGCACTGTTAGGGTGTAATTCCATTCACTTGATTAAATGAGGGCATTCTGAAGGATGAATGTTAAAAGAAAACAGCTGGGATTCAAGCCGTCCCCGGCACTTAACTCACGCTGGAATCATTGCTGGTCCAAGTGAACCCTCTCGATGGCTCTCATGAAAACGGCTTCATGGGACCCGGCTCCACCTGAGATTTCTCATTCTGTTGCCCACGGCTGAAGAAACCTCAGACGCTTCAAAGCTACTGTGTAGCCTTGACTAGTGTGAAATCCATAGAAAGATCAGGGAAGAGCTTAACCCTGTCTGTACCTCCTGGATTCGGTGGAAATACAACCATGCAGAGGGTGGGCTGAGGACGTTGCAGGTGCTCAGTAAATATTTGTTGGATTGATGGGTGGAAGGATGGATGAATGGATTAATAGATGGAAGAATGGATGGAAGATGGGTAGGAGGGTGGATTGAAAAAAAGATGGACAGATGAATGAAAGAAAGGATGGATGGATGGGAAGGAAGCAAAGAGAAAGTCAGAAAACCTCTTGGGCATCAGGTGTTCTGACTGCCACCTGGCTCCCAAGCTATACTGACAAGAAAATGTTGGGGAAAGGAACCTAAAGTCGCTTGGGAATCAGGTGGCCGTCAGAATGCCTGGTGCCCAGCAGCTCTTTATCCTCTTCTCTTTCCATCCATCCATCCATTATTCAGGCCATCCCTCTACCCATCTTCCACCTATAATTCCTCTCTTATCAACAAGTCCAGGGCTCCAGGGCACCTAAAATACATGCCCTGAGAGCCACGCCTTTGGCTTGATCTCCAAAAAAAAAAGTCCTCAAGAAACTGCACAGGTCCCCTTGAAGGGGAGAAAGAGCCTAGCTTCCTTTACCACATTTCCTTCCTGTCTCACTCCCCACACTCCCTGTAGTGATCTCTTCCATCCCTGTGGTTCCCTCCCCTACTCGCTAGGCTGATAGCTCCACCGCTGTCTTTGGTATCTTGAAGTCCATGAGCCCCAAACCTTGACCTCTAGCAGCCTTCTGCCTCAAGACATCACGTGGACATCTCAGGCTTTGCATTTCCCACTCTAAGCTCACGATCTCTGCTCCAGATCTGCTCCTTTTCCTATGATCCCTAGGTCAGTGATGCAACGCATCGTCCACCTAGTGTCCAAGCAAGAACTTGGCACTCGCCCTCGACTTCTCCCCTGAAGTCTTAGTCCTACTCCTACTGAGTCTACCTCCCAGGCAGGCCTTGAACCCTCTCATTTCTCTCTTCTCTCATCCCCTCAGTCTGGGCCCCCACCCCCTCTCCTGTACTATTTAAACAGCCTCTCACCCACTCTCTCTGCCCCCTGTCTTGCTTCCCTCCCTCCTGTCATTCCCCAGAGAGGTCATTCCAAAATCCAAATCTGTCATGCCGTTCCTCAGCTTAAAATCCTCCTGAGGCTTCTCACAAAGTCCCAAATCCATAAGGCGACCTCAGGTGCCTTCCCCAGGCTCACCTCTCACCACATCCCTCCTTGTGCTCCCACCGCAAGGAGGAATCATTACGCTTCAACTCCCCAAAGCTTTATCCTCTCTCTTCCCTCCAGGCTCCACCCCACCCCAATCTCACGCTCTTTACCTAATTCTGACTCACCCTTCATCTTGCCTTCTCCTGGAGTCCTCCCTGACCGGCACTTGGTCTGAGTTCCAGCCACTGCTCTTGGCCCCCATAGCAGTCCTTGCTGACCGCTGTCACAGCCTCTTTCATTGCAGGGTTCATGTTTCCTGTCCACTTGTTTCTAGCTCCTATTACACTGCCCTTCTAGTAGACAGTGATTCCAGCTCCCAGGATAAGGTCTGGCAGATATCACGAATGAATGAATAAACACATGAATAAATGAAAGAAAGAATGAATAATGCAGTACAATCTGAAGTCGGCAGGAAGACAGATCCGTAAAGAAGGAACTGGGGTGGGCCCAGGGTACGGAGAACAGGGCATCCCTGGAAAGTGAAGGGGAATTTAGGGATCTCCAGGGGATGGTAGAGGTCTGGGAGGTGAAGAGGCCATTATTCCAAAGGCACATTGTCTTTCTCTTTCACGCAAAAACATGAGGACATAACTCTTCAAAAACAGGAATACTCATCAGTGGGAACTAAGGAGGAAGGGGTGGTGATGGTGCAGAGTGAGGAGGACCCGGGGTTCTAATCCCAGCTCTGCCCGGTTGTGGGGGGGGGGGGGGCGGTCAGGTCACTGCTCCTCGGAGGTGCGGGACAGGCCCACGGTCATCAGCAGTCTCCTCCACTGCCTGGACCACTGGCTCAGCTGGTCCCGTGCCAGGAACTGACTCACCGCCGTGACCAGAACTTCCCAGAGCAGAGCTGGTTAGGAATCAAATGTCACAAGTCCAGAGTGCATGAACGAAAATGACACGACTTACCAGAGAGGATGAAAAAGATGCCAGAGACAAAGGCCAGGATGGTCCTGTGGGGACGGATGTGTCCGATGTTGCTTAGGATAAACCCAATGAACATGAAGAAGAGGCTGACCAGAGGGAACGGTGTGGCCGAGCGAATCATTTCTAATTAAGGGACGAAAGGATGCTGTCAGCCTCGAGTGTCTTCCCCACAGCTCACCCCCGTGAGGCAAGTGTTCCTGGTAGTACCTGCCAGCCGGTCCCCAAAGCCCCCACCCTGCATGGGCATCTTGGGCTCCGTCCCCTCCTCGGGTGGTCAGAACCAGCTCTGGTGAGGCAAGGCTGTGACGTCAGTCTCACTGGGGACCAGAGAGCTTGCTTCGGTTCCCTGGGTGCTATGGTGTGAATGTTTGTGTCCCCCACAAAATTCATTTTGATAAACCTAGCACCCTGTGTGATGTATTTGGCGTTGGGGGTCTTTGGGAGGCACTTAGGTCATGAGGGTGGAGCCCTCATGAATGGGATTAGTGCCCTTGGAAGAGACCCCTCGGAGCTCCCTCTTCCCTGCCTCCATGTGAGGACACAGCAAGAAGGCACCGGCTATGAACCGGGGAGGGGGCCCTCACCAGAACGTGAGCACGTGGCACCTTGATCTCCAACTTCTCATCTCCAGAGCTGAGAGAAATTAAATCTCTGTCGTCTCTAAGCTGCTCAGTGTGTGGTATTTCATTATAACAGCCCAAACGGAGGAAGACACGGGGTCCGGACGCCTTCTCATTTGCTCAGGTCACAACACTGGGCGACTCCAGCAACCTGCTGCCACCACTGGGTAAATAAGTGGCAGAGCTGGCTCTGGTGAGCTCAGGCCAGCACAGCCGGCTGAGTCTAAGGACACGAGCTCTTGAGAAACGAGCTGGTCACCCTGACTCTCCCCTCTGCCCGGCTCTGCTCTGCCCACCCCGTGGCCTGGGTTGGAAAGTGTGAGGCACCTACTTAGAACGTTGACAGTGGACTCGGAGGTCAGCTGGGTGTTCATGGGCATCATGTACTCTATGGTGAAGCAGCGGCCCCGCTCCTCGCCTGTGGAGACAAGCATCCCTTACATTTCCAGGTCCTCCTTGAATATGGATTTGAAGTTAGCAGATTCAAGTGGTATTTCCAGATGCTTCTAGGATCTTTGACCCATTGTGTATTTATGCCTGGGCTGGATCCAAACCCTAGGGGGTCCTGTCCCTGGCTGGTGGCCCACAGTGGGGGTGGGCGCCCAACCTGACAACATATCTTTCCTGGAGAAGCACCAAGAGTCATGTGAAAGCAGTCAGCACTGCAAACTCAACACGGAGTCAAAGTCTGGTGGCTGACTCGTCACTTTGGGACAGACTCCACCAATGATGGCACATGGCTGGCTTGGGTCCCCAGAGCGGGTGTCATGGAGCAGAACCCCCAAAGCCTTGTCAACCACTTTGGTGGTGACTTCAGACTCTGCTTCAGATTTAAGCAGAGACAGACACACACAGTTCAGGGCAGTGGGAGGGGAGGTCAGCGTCAGGTGCCATTCCCAAAGTAGACTCAGCATGTCACCGGGAGGCTAGGCCTTGAGGTGTCCTCCCTGCTAAACACTGGTGGGCGCCAACCACCACCCCATCCCCCGGGGCCCGACCATGACGCTGGGAGGACCAAGCGCTCCCTCTGCCCCGTGCTCACATCGGTTACAGAGCCCTCCAAGAAAGGGTCTGCGACCCGCGACCCTGCAGTGTTTCTGGCCAGTCTTACAGGGCGCAGGATGCTCTTCTTGTGCGGGCTGGTTTGGGGCCACAGTGAGCAGATAAGGACAGAGCACTTGGAGTAGCAACTCCAAGGGGTCCAGGGAAGACCTAGCAAGCGGGTGGGAGGCCCAGATGGGTGGAGTCCAAACCCACACCATCTTGCAGGGAAGACCTGCACTTGTGTTTTCTCTCTGCCGTGTCATGGACACAGGAACAGCGAAAGTGCTAAGTGTTTCCCATCCTGCCAATGAGTGGAGACAAGTGGCACTGAGTCAGGGAGATGGTACTTGGAGTTGGGGCCTTTGGGACGTGTTCAGGTCATGAGGGTGCGGCCCTCATGAATGGGTTTAATGCCCTGATCAAAGAGACCCCACAGAGCTCCCTCATGCCTGCCACCACGTGAGGACACAGCGAGAAGGTGCTGGCTATGGAGCAGGAAGAGGGCCCTCGCCAGAACGTGCCCATGCTGGGACTGCACCTCCCTGAGTCTTCATCTCCTCGTCTGTAAAGCGGACATGTTAACAGGTCCTGGGAAGACACTGAGGTCCACGATTCAGCGAGCTGATGAGCGCAAGGGCGGTGGACCTGTGCGACGGCTGCCTCACAGCCAGGGCATGGAGCATGGGGAAGCCGGGGTCACGTTCCCCTTTCAGGTGGGAAGACCCAGGTCCCAGGAGATGAGAGGACTTGCCTAAATGGACTTCAAACATTGGGGCTGGAGTTTGGACTGGGTCCTGATCGCTGGCAGGAGCGTTGGCGGGAGCGCTGCCCGGAGTTCATGAGGCTCACCCGGTGTGAACTGCCTCCTCCTAGCAGGGACATCTCTCCCCCAGGGGAGTGGGGGGGGGGTCTCATAGGTAGGTTTTCCTGGTGGGGGTTGCTGCTCTCTTGGGGTGGCGGGGAAGGGCTGTCCCCAACCCCGGGCACCCTTACCTGCGAGGAAGCAGACTCTCCAGAGGCCAGAGTGCAGGGACATCTTGATCTCGGTGCTCTGGTTCTGGGGCAGGACCACGCCCTCCTCCAGGTACAGCCAGTAGTCGGTGCTGACGGCGATGCCCAGGAGGCCCAGGCTGCACACGGCAAAGACGCTGCTCAGCAGGGTCAGGGCCTTCCTCCCGCAGGCACTCATCTTCCCGACGGTCAGCGTGCAGCCCGCAGCCGCGGTGCCAGCCGCGGTGAGTGGGCTCTGGGGGCAGAAGAGAGAGTGAGCAGGCAGTAGCAGCCAAGGTTCTGAGGAGGCCACGGTGAGGGGCCTTTGGAGGGTAACTGAGTCAGCCGGGCCAGGCCAAATGGATGACTGAAAACCAACAGGCCAGCTCCCTGGATGTCAGGCCATGGCAACCGAGATGCCACCTCCTTCTCCCCACCAGAAATTCACAGCTTTCTTGACAGGCCACTGCAAGGGGCTGCCTGGTTCTCTCTGGGAGACCCCCTGGCTGGATAATGCCATTCATTCACTCATTCATTCAGCAACCCATTGTGCCTGCCAGGGGAGACAAAAGGATGAACCTGACGTTATCCTTGGCCTCGAAGAGTTCCCATCTAGAAGACTAAGGCACCCTCAAGGCAGCCGGAATGCAGCTTGGTGGGGGCTGTGGGAGAGATCTGCCCAAGAGCCGGGGGGGGGCAGGGAGGAGGGATGGAGGCACGAACTCTGCCAGGGTGGGCTTCCCTGGGATGAGAGGGACTCTGAGCATGAGCGCATCCTGGTAGAGAGCAGCGGGGCCCAGGCAGGGAAGCGGCAGGAGTCTGGGGGAGAGGCTGAGGGGTAGAGAAGGCAGGCTTCCCGGAAGGTGTCTTCCTCATGGATTCTAATCAGCTGTAGACCCGGGTGGGCCACGGGAAAGAAGCCACACCCCAGGCCACGTTCAACAGGCCTCCTAAACCCACCTCATTGTCTGACTCGTGCCTGCCCAGCATGCGGTGTTGGTAGGAGCCAGCTCTGAGTCAGCCACAGAGAAGCTCAGAGTCGACGCAAGGTGAGCCACGCGCACACCTACTGACACCTGCCTGGGCCAAGCCCTGGGCTCAGTGATGGAGCTGGGAAAAGTGAGGAGTAAGGCAAGCAGATGCCGCCCCACAGAGCCCACAGCCCAGCTCAGAGCTTCTGAACTCTGGCTGGAATCTGGAATCACCCGGGCAGTGTCTAGAAATCCTTAATGCCCGGGTGCCACTCTGAGAGATTCTGATGTAACTGGGCTCATGTCAGGGCAGTGGCATCGTTGTGCTCCCAGTGGTTCTAATTGCAGCTCAGGGTGAGGATTGCTCTTTGCTGTTTGAAGTGTGGCCATTGGACCAGCAGCATCCACATCCCCCAGAAGCGTGGTAGAAATGCAGAATCCCAGGCCCCTCCAACTTTCTAAGTCAGAAGCTGCATTTTAACACGATTCAGGTGAGTCATATACCAGCTGAAGTCCCAGGAGCACTGTGCCAAGCAAACAGGTGACTACGGTACAATGTAGTGACTGCTGTGGCCAGGAAAGCTCAGGATATGGTCAGAGCCCAGAAGAGGGTCGCACAGTGGGGCTGAGTGAAACAGCAGAGCTATTTCTAGAAGAAGGCAGGGTCTGGGGAATCTCCCTTAAGCCGGTCATGCTTGCAATGAATGTTGCCAGGCTGGGAGCAACTTTCACTGGCCGCTTGCAATAATGCAAAGTCGGAAATTTTGCAACAGGATGTTAATGTTCAGGGAAGAGTCAGGTGCCACAGCACCTGTGATGGGAAGGCTCAGGCCATCACCCTCGGGGCCCGGGGGGTGACCCAGAAGCCCTCCCCCAGGCACGGCATCGAATCTCAGCTGAGGAAAGGTGGCTCTCAGCTCAGCCAGCTTAAAGGGGACAGAAACCACACTCACGATCATTGATTCATCTGCAGAGTCTGAGCTTGCTGGAGGGGCAGGGAAAAGATGGAAGGGGAGGAAAATGGGTGCTCTTTGCAAGAAGAAGGGACATCTTGGCCTAGATTCCACAGCACCAACCCTGCTCTATCAGCTGACAAGGGAGAGAATAACCACCGTGCCAGCTTCCTGGAGGCATGTGAGTGCCTGGAAGCAAAGGCACGTACCTACCTGTCCACCAGGCTGGAGAGCACAGGGGTTTAATCCAAGCCCATCCCTCCTGCACTGACTTTGACAAAGAAGGGGAAAATAAACTGCAAAACAGCCAGCCCTCCCCACTAAGCCAAGCCATTCTGCACGCAGTGGTGTGGGAGGCGCAGCTGGATAGCTTGGGCCCTGACTGGGTTACAAATATCTCATACAGCACCTACGGTGTGAGGTGCCCTGTGATGGCGGCCATGGCAGAAGCAAAGGAATCAGAAGCACTGTCGGAGTTCACAAGCCGGAAAAGCATGAAATGACGGCATCACGACCATGACACCAGCGTGGGCAGTATTTCAACCGGTGGAACCTTGGGTCCCGAGGAGGACGTGAGGGGTGGCAGGGCAGGCTGTCTGGAGGTGCCTTTGGGAATCAACTACACGGACTGCTGGGATGGGTAATGCCACGGGTCATGATCATTAGGATTTTTCTAGCAGTTTCCTAAGTACTTTCACTTATATTTGAGGCTCACGAAACCCCAATGTCTGCCAGAAGGAATGGAGGTAAGGGAAGGAGAGAAGAACAAATGGGTAAGTTGCCTGAATGAGAGTAACAGCCCCATAAGCGGTGAAGAGCCTTGAACTGAGAGGCAGGACACCTGGATCTAATTCTCGGCTCTCTCACTTAGTAACTGTGCAACGTTGGGAAATTTGCCTTTCTGGGATCCATTCCTCTCCCAGGTAACCTAGAGGAAGAGGATAATAATAAAAGCTAAATTACATTGAATGTTTATCATTGCACTCTGCTCAGCACTTCATTTTAATCTTTACAACCTTCTTACCACCCCAGTTTTATGGGTAAGCAAACTGAGAATCAGAGAGGTTGAGAAACTCGCCCGAGATCACTCAGCCAGCAAATGGTGGTGCCTACATTTAAACTTCATCCTGCCTCAGTCTTGAGACCTTTCCAAATGAGGGTCCATGGAGCAAAACTTCCATGGAATATTCTAGCAAAAGGGACTCTGGTGAAAAAAAATCTTGTGGAAACACTGCATCCAGATCTTGAAGAATCGCACTGCACAGTTACAGGTTAAAGGCCTGAAAAGTCTGTTTAGCTTGGCTCATCCCAGTGTTTTCCAAACTTACGTGACCACACAGTGGTATTTCGTTCTGTGAAATCCACTTAGGGGACAGTGCTGTCCCCCCTTGAAGAATAACAGAGCAAAACTGCTGGGAGAGTAAATGCAACAGCAGAGGTGGACGTGCTTTGCAAAACCTAACGCCCAAGCCTGGTGTAAGGCATTGCTATTAGCCAACAATGGGCAAAGCCCCTGTTTTTGCAGAGTCGACGGATCAGGGCTTCTAAATACAACAGCTAGCGCCGGTCAGAGCTGAACAGCCAGTTTTAATGGTAAGCTTGGCAGACAGAAAAGATTCAGATCTTGGAGATTTGGGAAGGTGAAACTGGAGAGAAGATTGGATCTGAATCTGTAAAAGCAAGAAATAAAAGAAAAGGCCCAAGTTGACCCAAGCTGCCGAACTCTATAATAGCTGAGCTTGAAGCCTGGAGTGAGCTTGGGAAAACCGAAAAGTCCCTTTCCAGAGCAGGGAACCCATTTATGGAACTCCACACAGAGCGGAAGATAACAACCTCACTCATTATGCAGTTGAATTTACACTTCAATTAGGAAATATTTTTTATTTGTAAATCAATCATCATTGACTGAGTACTGAAAAGCCCTTTACGGCACAGTATCTCGTTAGGACCTCACAACCACCCCATCAGTAGGGCGTACTGGCCCCATTTCATGGATGGGGAAACTGAGGCTTAGAGATGCTAAGCAGCCTCCGGACATCGCGGGTGTGTGGCAGACTGTGGATTTAAACCCAGGTCTCGGTCTAAAGTCTGTGTGGCAGCTACACTGCCTCCCTACGGAAGAAATAAACAGGTTCAAGAAGTGCTGGGATGAAGAGGCACCCCCAGGGTGGGCCACTAGGGAATCCAGACACGTACGTGACACAGAATTTTGGAAGACTGTCTTTACCAATAGCCAAGTGCTACTCAAGATCCTACTGGGCTTACTGACGGGAGTCACCTGGGCGTATCTTTTCATATCGATTTCCTGGAGGTGCGTTCTCACTCAGTACCTCTTAGGGCAGGAGGACCAATATTTCCCTCACACCACACAGAAAGAAATCAAGGCCCAGCGGGGAGACTTTACCTGCGATCACGCAGGCAGTTCTGTAGACGGAAAAGAGTGTGCTGAAAAGATTTGGAAGGCTGATTCAATGCTTTTTTCTCTGTGCTGCACAGAAAAATCGTAAGGCAGAAGATGAAAATGACTGGCACCACCCCACGCTGAAATCAACACCCTTATTAACATCTTAGGTCACTGCCTTCCAGTCTTCCTTCTTATGTAACTGTGCACGTATTTTTCTACCCAATGTCCTCGGTTAGTCGGGGCAGGGACAGGAGTCCCCACAAAGACCCTCTGCTCTAGAATGAATTCCTTGTTCCCACCTAATGAGGCTCAAGTCTTTCCTTTCACATCGCTGTTCCTTCTTTTCCCATGAATTCCACCCCCCTCTCTACAACAGTTTTTGATTTTTCTGCTGGGGGAGGCAGACATATTTGATAAGATGCTGCCATAAGGGAAGATGTTTATGTTGTAATATTACACAAATAAAGCTGGATGTGGAAGCACATATTTAACACAAACTCTATTGTGAAAAAAAATTCACAGATTGGGAAGAAATAAACCAAAACTTTGACCGTGGATGTTTCCAGGTAATAAGGTTATATATATTTGATTTCCTCTATACTTTTCTGGGCTCAACAAAGCTTCAAACAGAATACGTATTATTTTTAAATTCAGAGAAGAAAACTAAAGGCTAGATTTGTCAATTCTCCAATCACTGCCCTGGTAAACAAAACGCAGTCCCAGCTCCCAGGGGAGAGATGCTGAAATGTAGTGTCATCCTTTGGAGCTTGGGGCCTCGAAAGCACGGCAGCTTTGAGCCTTTTAAGATGATTACCCAGGTGCCATTACCTCTAAGTATTAGCTTGTTAATTATCAGGAATTAATAGTCATTAATTACCATCCATGACTAGCAATGAGGGACAAATGTCTTGTGGAAATTAAATCACAAATGGCACATTTCCCTGCCCAAGCCAATAATAAAAGGACTTGCAACGAAGTGCTTAGGTGCTTGGAGGTAGGTGAGGGTACAGGCGTGAGGGAGGGACCAGTTAGAGACTGGCAGGGGAGGACGGATGGGGTTTAACTGTAGAGAAATGGGGAAGAGATAGAAGGACAGTCCAAGGAAGACACCCTGATCTCCATTTCCACCTAGCCCAGAGAAAACCCAGTGATGTTTGATGAAGGGTTTGGGGACCAGGGGTTCCTGTCAGGGCTCCTGAGCCACTTACACCTGCTGCTCCTGTGAGCTGGTCTAGTGACTCAGTGCCAGCTTGGCCAGCTTCCAGCAGGACAACCTGGTGACCAGAGGGCAACCCCCAGCGGTTCTGTGATCTGCCTGCTTCCCATGGTGCTGATCCCCAGTTTATTCTATGATGGTCAAAAAGTGACTGCTGATTCTCTGACTCGCCTTCCATTGAGAGATGGGGTCCACACACATCTCCTCCGCTTGAGTCTAGGCAGGTGTGTGACTGCTCCCACCAGTACCCATGCTATGTGACTTCTGAAGCTGGGTCATAAAAGGACATGTGGTAGCCACCTAGTTCCCTTGGGAGCTCAGTCAAGGGGAAGCGGCACCCAGGTAAGACGTCCTACGACCCCGAGACCCCCAGGCTTTGGAGCAGGGTTTCTCCACCTCGGCCCTGTTGACATTTTGGGTTGCACAGTTCTTTATTGAGGGGAGCTGTCATGTGCTTTGCAGGATGTTAAGCAGCTTCCCTGCCTCTATCCACCAGTTGCCAGCAGCACCCAAGTTATAATCAATAAAAATGCTCTGGGAGGGTGCAAAATTGCCCCTGGTTGAGGAAACTGCTTTGGCAACCATGCGCAGGTGTTTGGTTGACAGCCCTGGTGAGCTCCCAGCCAACAGCCAGCTTCAGCTGCCAGCCCCAAGATTGAGCCATCCTCGACATCCAGCCCAGGTGAGCCTTTGGATGGCTGCAGCCCCAACCAACATCTGACTGCATCTGCATGGGAATCTCCAAGCCAGAACTGCCCAGACGAGAACTTCCCAAACTCCTGACTCAGGAACTCGTGAGTGAAATAAGATTGTTGTTGTTTCATACCACTATATTTTGAGGCAGTCTGCTATGTAGGAGAAGTTATCAAAATAATGTCATTACTCATTTATTAGCAACTCCTTCTCACTGCCTAAGTACGATATAAATCCCAGGTGTGACTGGCCAGAATGTAATTTAGCAATGGGGGGCCTGAGGGTCACAGTTCAGTCCTTGGAATGGACAGCTCTGTCAGGGAGTGAATGGCACATAGCTTTGGGATCAGGCAAATCTGAGTTGGAATGCTGGCTCTCCCTTGTCACATCCTGGATGTGTCATGTGATCACTCTGAACCTCAGTCTCTTCCTCTGCAAAACAGGGATAGCTTCATAAGGGTTAGTGTGAGGATTTATGAAAGTGTAATTGAATAAGGCTGGGCCACCTCATGCCATCTCAGCACAATGCTGCAATCAGAAGGTAGCACCACTTGACTCCCAAAGAGCAGTGAAAAGCACAGTGGATTCAACAGGGTAAATCTATCCCTGAAAAGGGGCAAAAAGGCCCAGAGTTTCTCATCATGGCAGTTGGTCCCTGCAAAATGTTCCTCATTCCCCCTGCTCCCGGCCAATTTTCAGCCCCCCTGTCTCCTTTTTCATCTCCAAACCAACGAAGGCTTTAGGAATGGAGAGATTTGAGGAGCAAAATTGCTCTGCATAATGATGTAAAGGATGTCTTCGTAGGGGGCACAGAGCCATCTCCGTTGACATAGATGTTAAATGTGATATTATCAAACACGTAGCAAGTGCTCATGAAGTGTCCGACACAACAGAGGCTCAGCACCAGAAGGGAGTGCATCACCTGAAGCCTGGAGGCCTCCAGGCGTCATCACTATTCCACTCTCCCAATTTGGGGCCCCCTAGTCAGAGACACTGCCCTCCACCAAGAGGTCATGAAGCTGCTGGCCGGGGGTGGGTGAGTGGCCTGTTTTCCATGCTGGCCCCACCGAGCTCTCTCTCCGCCACATTGCTGAGGCCCTTTGGAGAATGTGAACATTGCCAGGCAAAGATTCACTGGCCTTTGACAAAAGCGAGACCCAAGGAGTCTTGCGTTTCAAGCATTCCCTGCCCCAAGAAGCCACAGCCAGCCCATCCACCAGGAGTCCAGGCTATAGAGCTAAGGCTGCAGAGCTGCGCGTCTGAACCTCCTGGAGTGAAGGTCAGTGTCTAAGCAGACTCCTCTGGCCCTTGGTTTGCCAGGGGGTTACTGATGGGCCAGTTTCCATAGAGGACAAAGAGGCATCACGACCACCCACCAAAGGTCACTGCTCTTCCTGAAAAAGAAGCAGCTGGAGAGACTGTGGCCAACACTTTATTAAGGTTCAAGGGGCCTCTTAATTGACCCGCAATGTTCCTCCAAAGGCATGGCCACAGGGACCAAGTCGAGTGGGAGAACATGGAGTGCTAGTTAAGTAGTGATAATGGTGACCATATCATTGGTATTATAGTCTCTGCAGGATTCTTCTACGTGTTACAAACGTGACCATACTGCACACACCACAATATAACCTGATTTTATTTTACTTAATATCGTCAATATTTTCTGTATTAGTAGCTACAGAATATATATTCTTTGATTTGGATATACCAAAACTGATATAACCATTTCCCTACCATGGAATGGCTAGGCTGTTTACACAAATTTCCCTATTGTAAACAATGGTGCATAAGCATCTGTATAGCTAATATTTGTGGACATCAGCAAGTATTTTCGCAGGATAAGTTTCTGCATGTGGAATTTCTGGGTTAAAGGGTATGAAATGCCTTAGCAGTCTTGGAAGTATTGTCCAGACTTGTTGGAAAGATTTCAAAGGCATTTTCACCCTTGCTACTTAAGGTCCAACATAGGTTCGCCTGTATGGACGCAGAGAACTCCAGACTGTCCCGGATGGAAGGAGACCCTCCCCTATCTCTGCTGAGAATAAAGGAAGCTTTGGAACCTGGGATCTGCTCAACCCTGATGGCTATGCTTCTACACCAACCTGCTTTTCAAGACTAAGGCTTCTGTACTATCTCTCTAGGGCTGAGCGGGGTTGAGCCTGCGCTGGCAAGGGGACCAGCAGGGGTGCAGGGGGCGAGTAGGCCATTCTCCTCTTTGAAAGCCCAGCTCTAAGTCAGGGTGTCTGCACCCCTCAGTGGCTCTGCGTCTCTGCCCATCAGCTGAGCCCATCTGGGGTGCCTGGGGTAGGACAGGAGTTCCTTTTCCTCTATTCTTTTTTTTCCCAGCCATCCATCCCTTCCATGGCTCAATGAATCAAACGATTTCAGATTCAGCTCCTGGCTGGAGAGGCACCCAGTTTGGCAAGCTGTCTCAGGATTTCATTAAATGATTCAAGTGAAGACTCTACTTCACATGGAGCCTCCTCATCTGTAGAATGGGACTGCAGTAATGCTTTCTCAAAGGGTGGCTTTGGGGACTAGTGAATTGATACGTGTTAAGGCGCTTGATAAGGGAGGGGTGTGGGGGGTGCTCCTGCTCACGGCTGGCTTAGGAGCTTGCAGATAACGGAGACCATTATTTTTGTTTCATGTGCCTGCATTACGAATCCATGCCGGGCACAAACATGTACTGAAGACTCACAGAATACGGGCGTTAGAACAGGACAGTGACGGTGATGGTGAGAAGAAGGATGACAGTTGCTACCCACTGAGCATCCCTAATCTCCTTCTGACGCCTGCCTTGCTAAGTCTCATTATTATTCTTTCCTTACATCGAGGAATCCGAGGCTGAAGATGTGGTGGTCACCCAGTTCCTAAGCAACAGAGATTCAAACCTGGGTGTGTCTGGCCCCTGACTACAGACTCTGTGCCTTTCTCCCCCATGCAGCGATGGAGACCAGCCCTGTCTTCCGTTTAATCCATACATTTAAAAAAATTCTGCCTCCTCCCTTCAACAGCACAGATGTAGGTTCTTGAGCAAGCCTGTCTGTACCTGGGAGCTTCTGTCCTGTGACTTCCATCACTCCCAGCCCTGCCTCCAGCCACGAACCCTCCCCTCCGCCCAAGTCACACCCTGGCTGCTTCGCACTTTAGGGACCACAGCAGCAGAGGAGACGCACCAGCCCACCAGCAGATGTCCTGTCCAGACCTAAAGCCAATCCTACAATGAAAGGAACCACCCCCCTCAACTTTTACCCCAACAGAAATAGATTTTTTATCTTGCAGCATTTGTGGAAACCAAAAATCCCCTTTAGAAAAGGTAGGGAGGGTTGCATGCTTCCTTTTTCCTTTAGATTCCACTTAAACAGAGGGGCGATAGGGGTTGCAAACTACATAATTCAGTGGCATGAAGTCTTAATTGTTGGCAATTAGAAGCCCGCTCGTGTGGCCGCCTCCACCCGGCTGCTGGGTGCGATAAAAGCCGGAAAGAAATGAAAAACAATTTTGTTCCTTGTGTCTTAATATGTGTAGACAGGAAAAATGTTCTGACTTGATCTAATTTTGGTGACACTGGCCATCCATCAGACCCAGGCTGCAGAAGCCCGCGGAGAGAGCTGACCCAGGGTTTTCTCCTCTCTCAGCATCCTGCTTCTCAGTCTGCTGCTTCCTTTACCTAATGGACACTCTGCCTCCCCGATTCCTGCGGGCTGACGGTTATTGGACCCAGGGAATGTGCCAGACGCAGCGCATAGCAATTTACACACGTGACTTCACTTAATCCTCGCAACAACCCTTGCAGTAGGCACTGTTATTAAGACGGGGATATTTAATACTAGTAACTTCTTCATACGGTTATGAGGACTTAACGAGCTAACACATGTAACCAGCTTAAAATAGGGGCTCCAGCCTGGCGCAGAGTGAGTGCACATAGTTCATCTTAACCGGGGTCATTATCCCACGACGGGTTTGGTGGTTCAGCCATCGGTCCAAGTTCACCCAGTTAGAAAGTGAGAGAGCTGGCATTTGAACGCCGCAATCTGGCCCTGTTACCCGCTATGCTAAACCGCCTCTCCTCCATCTCTCAGCCTGGTGGGCTGCTGAGGGAAGTTTGCTTAGCTCACCACCTTGGAAACTCTCTCTTCCAAAACGTCCAGATTCCTGACTGTCAAATGGAAATGTCATTCTGCTTTTTCCTCAACATTATTAGCCTCTTGCCCAAGATAAAAGGGCTGAGGCTTTCAAGTCTTTTTCTCTTTGGCCTTTGCATCACTTAGGTGGATGGACGAACCAGATATCTTCCTAATAAAATAGTGATTATGGAGGAGGAAGGGAGGAGGAGGAGGCCAGGAGAGGGAAGAGAAAGAGGAAAAAGAAAAGGAAGCAACTGAGTGTGTCCTGCTGGACACGCCAACCGAGTTATTCCTGGTTACACCCAGCCCCCGTCCATGCTTAGAATCAGTATTTATGTTTCAAGAAAGACATTGCTTTTTCTGCTGATTCCTCCTTCTGGGGGAAGGGAAGAAAGAGGCTGGGGGAAGCGTGGGGAGGAAAAGCAGTCTGGCTTTGGAGAAGCTACCTGGACCACACTCAGCAGTCAGCTCGGAGCCCTGCAGCGGGTGTGCCCCTCGGGAGAGAAATGCTGGCGCAGGGGGACCCTCGCAGGACGATTAACGTGGCCTGGCCATGTGACAAAGCACCAGGATGTGCTTCTATAAATAATGTCCTGCCAGCACCGTTTTCCTCTCTTCAGCACATTTTACCGTAACTCAAGATGCTAGTGATACGGAGCGCACGCACCCAAGCCTCCCCTCTCTCCGCCACCCTGTGTCCCCATCCTTCTTCCAGATACCCCAGCCCTGCCGTCTTGAGTCCCAGGCCCTGAGACAGACAGAGAGCTGGACAGGCTGCTGTGGGTCCAGGAACAACACCCACGAGCCCAGCACTCCAGCCCTCCCAACGTTAGTGCGAAAGGGAGCTGCCGTGCCAGCCGCTGGAGGGTGAGCACCTTGAGCAAATGGGCAAGGAGAGGAAAGCACAGAACAGCGTGATGTGTTTCGTTGAGGAGCTCATTCTCCGCATGAGGCGTTCTGCTTCCTCCTCCACCCACCCGCAGGACTTATGATGAACAATGTCTGAGCCAACCCGAGCTCCCCAGGGGCCTGGTTCTGAGTGCGCTGCCTCGGCCCTGGATGGTAGCCCGGCCGCCCCTGGAGGATCCTGGCACCGACCCCACAAGCGTGTGCTCCCGCACAGGACTTGTGACTCTCAACAGCTGAGAGCAAGGTGCTGACAGTGGTTTAAAGAGGCTTGAATATTTCCTGACTGGATGACAGAAATGAAGGCCTGGGAAGGAAACCAGGGCCAAGAAGAAGGGGTTTCGCCATTTGCCAGGCCCCCACCCCCAGGAGATGGCTGATGACAAGCGGGGGAGGCAGGGTTCGCTGCTCTGTATGCTTCTCAGCCAGGGACACCAGCTCACGGGCCACTGGACACGGAAAGGCACTGGTCTGGAAAAAGAAGACGAAGGACTGGCTTGAGCCCGGCTGTCCCACCTCATAACCCCATCAAGCCGGCCTGCACGCCCAGGCTGGCTGGTTTGGCTTTTTGTCCTGCCTCTGCTGGAAGAGCCGGGGTCTCTCAGAGCCTCATCAATAACACAGGGATGACTGTTTCCTTACAGAGCGGCGGTGAGGATTCCACGACGTAAAGTAGGTCACGGGCTCTCAGCAAATGCTCATCTTCATCCCTTGATCCAGAGAGGAAGCAAGGCTGCCCACTGAGGGGGCTGACCCCAGGGCGGAAAACACTCAGGGTAATGAGCCGGGGCAGGTGGGGGCGGGAGCAATGGGGGAGGAAACTTGCGTGCAGCTCAGTTTAAAACCAGCCTGGGTGACTGAACAAGGCAGAGATCGGGGTGGGATTTTGCAGGGCTGGAAGCACAGAAACCCCCAGAACCGCTAGATCAGAAAGTGCCTGCTCTCCAAGAGGTCAGGTCGAGGACTGAGAGGAGGAAAGGGAGTGGTGTCCCCAGGACCTCCCCCCGATTCCCGACAGGATGGGACAGGATGCAACCCCAGGCCTTTGTACCAGTGGGCCAACCCCTGCTGCCCATCAGAAAACTAGGGGAGTTTTAAAGAAACCCCAATACTTCCGGGTTGCTTCCAAGACCAATTACTTCCAACCCTCTGGTGGGGGTGGAAGGGGGGAAGGGATGGGGCGTTCGTGTTACTTTTTAAATTCCAACATGCAACCAAGGTTGAGAGCCACTAGCCAGCATGGGGACCCTCACAAGCCTGGAGATCTGCAGACCCCACACTCACGGCTGGATTTCAGTACAGTCTGGACTAGCCGATATGGCGGCCACTAGCCACACACGGCTCCTGAGTGCTGGACACATGGCCAGTCCGAGTTCAGACGTGCTGTGAGTACAAACACACACAGGGTTTCTAAGACGTCATGCGAGGAAAGCATGTAAAGTATCTCATTAATGATTTTCTAAAAGTATCAGTTACATATTGAAATGGTATATTGAACTAAAAATATATTCCTTTTACCTATGTCTTTATATATATTTTTAATGTAGCTTTAGAGAATTTTAAATTGTATGATGTGGTTCACATTATATTTCTGTTGGACAGTCCTAGTCTAGAGACTAATTCAAAATGTATTTTTTATAGTTCTTCTATTTGTAACTTTGTTACATCTGTTTTTTGATAATAATTTTCCTTAAACTTTACCTCGTGATTCCATCTGTATAACATTCTTGAAATGACTAAAATAGAGAAATGGAGAATAGATCAGTGGCTGTGGGGATCAGGGACCAGAGAGGGGAGGTGGTCAGTGTGGCTATAAAAGTAACAGGAGGGAACCTTGTGACGTGGAATATTCTGCCTCTTGACTGCATCCCTGACAATACCCTGGTTGTGCTACACTTTTGCAAGATGTTACCATTGGGGGAAACTGAGCAAAGGGTACATAGGCTCTCTTTGTATGACTTCTGACAACTGCATGTAAATCCACAATTTACCTAAAAAGTAAAAGTTTAATTAGAAAGAAAAAAACCACCTCACCTCTGAAACAACATCTTTCAGGCTCTGCTGGTGAGAGTATTAAGTAGTGTACCTTTTTGGAAACCAGTCTGGCAACGTGCATTGGGTGTTAACCATTTCATTTCTCTTGGTCCCAAAAATTCTACTTTTGGAAACTGCCTCTAAGGAAACAGATATAAATGTAAGTACAAAAATACACAAAGATGTGTATTCACTGTTGTCTGTAATAGCAAAATCCTCAAAACCACAAAAATGCTTTTCTGAAAGAGAAGGTTTGTATGAACTATGGTTTCTCCACTCCATCTACGATTATGTAGTCATTGGTGGAAAATGTTAAATGATAAAAAAGTAGGGTACAAAATATTGACAGCTTGCTGAATTGTAAAAAAAAAATCTGTTAGCATGTGGGGTGACAAATATAAAAATATTTGTAGTTGTTGCTTTGATAGCAGGATTATGGATGAATTTGTTTTTCTGTTTCTTTTATTATCTTTTCTACATTTTTTGACACAACATGTTTATTTTCCTCCCTTAGTCTGTTAATGAGGTAAGCTATGTGAATAGATTTCCTAATGTTAAATTGTTCTTGCGTTACTGGTGTAAATCTTGTTTTCGTTGTGATATATTGTGTATTTGTATATATATGTGGGTGTGTATAATATATTTATTTTCATATAGAGTTTGTTAACACTATATTTATGACATTAGTATTTCTATTCATAAGTGAGATTGACCTATACTTTTTTCCCAAAGTCCCGTTTAGTTTTGTCATGAAGGTTATATTAAAAACACAATAAACCATTACACACATACTAGGATGGCTAAAATTAAAAAGAGAGACAGCGCTAAGTGCTGACAAAGATTTGGAGCAGCTGGAGATCTTACACATTGCTGGTGGGAATGCAAAATGGTACCGCTACGTTAGAAGTTCTTATAAAGGTAAACATGCCCTTGCCACACAACCCAGCAATTCTACTCCTCAGTGGGACTGCAAGAGAAGTGAAAATTATGGTCACATAAAGACTTCCACTTGAATATTCCTAGGAGATTTATTCATAATAGCCCTAAATGAGAATCAACCCACTGTCCATAACTGGTGAATGGATAAACAAATCATGCTGTATTCACATATCACTATACTACTCAGCAATAAAAACAAATAAACTACTGACACATACGACGTGGATGAATCTCAAATGCGTTATGCTGGGTGAAAGAATCCAGCCACAGATACGTACTGTACGATTCCCTTTATGTGAAATTGTAGAAAAGGCAAAACTGTAGGAATAGAAAGCAGATCAGTGGTGGTATCTCCTTGGTTATTTTAAACACATTGGACTTACTGATTTTTTCATTGGGCTCTACAATCAAGTTCAAGTTCTACAATTGAGGTGCTAATATCCCCATTTGCTGTCTGTGCTAACTTCCCTGGGTAAACCATGTCCTCAGTGGTTTGTAGTTTTTATTGTGAGCTCATCTTTAGCAGGGCTTTTTTTCCCTCCGTGGGAATCCTGTGTACTCTGGGCCTGGACAAGCCCTGGAAGGCAGTTTTGAATTTGATTTAGCTGGGTGAGTTAGGGATTCTATCAGTCCAGGACCTATTTTTACAGTAAATTTTAGTTGAAGATTTCTCCCCTTTGAGGGTGTTATAAATTTCAACTTTGTATCTATGGGTAGCTCTGTCTTTGCCCTTAGATATCTTAAAGGAAAGATTTTTCTCCCCTGCCTGGAGCATCTGAACAGAGTTAACATCCTGGCAGCTTTCTTGGGCCTTTTTCACGGAGTGGTCTTAGGGGCAACTTTTGGCCTTGTCAGGGCCCAAGGTCACATCTTCCTGTCCCTGGGTGGGCATTAAGACTTTAGATTTGAGCTACTATGACCTTATCTGGGTCCAACACACTCAGTCTCCCTTGGTGTCAGTTTATATGCTCAAGGCTCGGAGTTTTGAGTTCCTTGAAGACTGCCATCTTTCTTATGAGGCAACTATGTATTTAAAAATCTTCCTAAGTGCTGGCAGTTGGGGTATATGTTAGCTGAGCATGCTCTGTTGCCAAAACTGGAATTCTCTAACTCAGTACCTACTTTTCATTGCCCTTTTTTTCCTAGGAGTGGTACCAAAGAGCTCCAACACCCCCAGCCAGCACTATGGAGTCAGGAAGAGGAGGGAAGACTGTCTTTTCTTCTCTGAATTTCCCACCGTGCTAAAACAGGCACAAATTATTTTTCCGATTGAGGTGTGTGGGTATGTGTGCATATACACTTTCATTTAAAGGTTAACAAAAGATGACCTATATATAAAGAAAAAAATGTATTTTAAACCAGAGCAGCTTCATGACATAGGAAGGCTGACAGTGAATTCCCCCCACGCCCTCCCTGAGACAGCCTTCCTGCTTCTTCCTGGGGCATCAGCCAGCCAGCCCCAGGCTTTTGCAATGTTCTATTTTTGTTTTCATTATTTAACTATGTCCCATATACATGGCTAAGTGGAGTGCTCCTATAGCTTAATGGACAACTGACCTCTGTCCGCAAATTCCCAAGAGCTCAGCAGGCCACTCATGGGGTCCTTGGGCAACTTACTCCAGTCAATTTCAGTCCAAGGCTGCAGAGCAGGGATGGGGATGGGACTGCCCAGGGGAGACCCAGGAAGGGGTGAAGCAAGTAGCACACACCAGAAAGGGAGTGCTGAGGACAGAACTGCAGACCTGTGGGCAGTGCGCACTTGTAGCTTGCGCTCAGGGGATGAGCGGCTGGAGGCTGGCTGACCATCAACTTGTTTTTGCACCTCTACTGGTTTGCTTATGATTTACTGAACTCAGCTCCTGACCTGGCTGGCTAGGAGCTATGCTGAGATCCACCTTTTGGAGGATTAAGGGGTTTTAATTCTTCTTCCTCATCTCCTTTCTTAAGTATTTAATTGCTAGACCTTCCCAGTGATCTCAACTGTATCTTCTGACCATCCAACCCCATAAAGGTCACACACTTGGGAGCTTGGAAAACAAATGGGTGAGTCATCAGGCAAAGAGGGAGAAGCCATGGGGCAGGAGTGTTTGTTGATTGACTGATTGACTGCATTGACCTTGACCCTGGCACTAAAGATGTTTTACTAAATGCTTTCATATGGATTTGTGACCTCATTAGATACCTCCATCAAGCCTGGGATGATGCTGTTACGGATGGAAGGATCCATTCTGCAAGTGAGAAAACTACAGCTGAGACAGGTGTCCTGCCCAGGGAGGCTAGGTAGGGCAGGACCTGAACTTGCGTCTTCTGAAGTCCAGGCCTCTGCCTGTGTTCACCCCATCCACCCCACTCAGCCTTCTGTACCCTCAGCTGCCTCTCTGAAACCTTTTTACAGGACATTGCTCCATATCCCCTGGGCAGCCCCACCTGCACCCCTGCTCTTCAGCCTTGGACTGAAATTGACTGGGGTGCGGTGCCTGAGGACCCTGTTAACAGCCTGCTGAGCTCCATGTGACTCGGGCATTTGCAGACAGAAATCAGTTGTCCATTAAGCTATGGGCTTATATCTGCAGGAAAGGTGGGCTCGGGGCTGTGGTAGTGGTCCTGCTTCTGTTTATATGACCCCCTCCCTCATCAGCCCACCCAGCCGGTGACCTGTGTACAGGCCCCACTGAGAAGGCCCCAGCATCGCGAGCAGAGAGGAGCCAGGACACCCCAGTCAGATAAATGCATGGCCCGTGCACATTGATTGAGAACTTGTTGTCAACCCCAGTGCCAGCAGGCGATAGCTGGCCATTAAGGGAGCACCACTGGGTTCACCCAGCTTCAAGATCAATTAATATCAAAACCGTAGCGAACATTTTTTCCATCCTGCCTCTGCAGAGGGAAATAAAGCACGGGAGCCACAATATAGAGACATCATTCTTCCTTATTGATTTCCTCCACTCCCTCTCTGTTCCCTCCGGATTGGAACGTCTGTCTCCCTCCTGATGAATGTGTTGTTGTGGAAAGGATGAAGAACACGCATCGTCCGAGGGGCCCGGGGACCCACACTGGGCACAGGCGGAAGGGGGTGAGGTCAGCCAAGGGAGGGAGGCAGGATGGGCCCGCCTGCACTTAGGAGGCAGCAGAAAAACTGCCGCAGGCCTCCCGCCTCTGCCTCTGCCTCCCGGGAGAGGCGGGAGGCCTGGGAAAGGGCCAACCCAGCCTGGATTGGCTCCAGGGGCCCCCGATCCTGAGTCCTGGGGATTACACTAGGGAGTCCAGGGCTCTGTTCTGGGGTCTGCCTGGGGAAGGCACCCTGCAGACATAAAAATTCCTACCTGCCTTGGGCTCAAATACCTTCAAAGCTGAGCTGAAATCCAAGTGGTACAAATAGCATTATCAGCCAGTAACACTTTAGTCTGAATTAGTAGGCAATTCATGCACAGGGCCCAGTTCACACCTGGCACTGCCATAACCTACTCTTAAAGTCCAGCTCTGGCCTTGGCCCTCCAGCCCCCCAACTTTTTTGGCATCAACTGTTTTTCCAACTGTGTGCTCTCAGCTGGACATTTTAGTTAACCCTGCAGGGCCTCCATCTTCTCATCTGGGCATCTGAGATAATACCCCTTCGTAGAGATGCCAAGACAATGAAATACAGCAGTGTATGTGGGGCTTGGTACAGTTCCTGGCACATGGCAGCTGCCCCCACCCCAAGCTTCTAGAAGTTTCTTATGGGAGTGGGATGAGATGGGGAGGTAGGGGTGTCTGCAGATCTGGAGCAACATCCTGTAGAAAAGTTTCAGAGGCAGCTGAGGGTGCAGAAGGCTGAGTGGGGTCCTGATCCACCATGTGCCTGTGACAGTGCTCAGAGCTGGGGACTCCGAGGTGGGGCGCCAGGCCCAGCCCCCACCCTCAGAGAACCAAGTCCAGGTTTGCTGAGCCCCTAGCCTGGGGTCCTTCTCTTCGCATCCTTGAGGGCAGTCAATGCCCCCAGATCAAAGGAAGCGGCATTATTCATAATAGCCAAAAGGTGGAAATAACACAAATGTCCATCAACTGATGAATGGATAAACAAAATATAGTATATCCACACAATGGAATAAGATGCAGCCATGAAAAGGAAAGAAGCTCTGATACATTCTACAACATGGAGGAACCTTAAACATACCACACTAAGTGAAAGCAGCCAGACACAACAGACCACCGATTGTATGATCCCATTTATAATATCCCAAGCAGGTAAACGTATGGAGGAAGAAAGCAGACAAGTGGTTGCCAGGTACTTGGGGAGGAAGGAAGGGGGAGTGACTGCTTAATGGGTGCATTTCCTTTTGGGGGGATGAAAATATTCTGGAACTAGACAGTGGTGACAGTTGCACAATATTTTAATGTACTAAATGCCACTGAAATCTGTATTTTAAGATGGTTAAAATGGTAGATTTTGTGTTATATATATATATTTTACCACAATAAAATCCCTACAGATTGCATCCATTTATATCAAAAATATGATTCACCACAATTTAAGGAGCATATACCAAAAGTGTGTGCATATAAGCAATTATTGGGGGGGGGGTTGCCAGGGGCTGGGAGGGGATTAAATGTGAGGTGATAGCTCAGTAAACTCCAGCTTTTACTCCTTGTGTAAGAGAACTCCACTCTGCTGGCCACACCCTTTCCACACGTCCCATCGTCTGGCATCCCTGAGACGCAGGTGGGATGGGTTTTTAAGGTCTTGCACATTGTGTACATTGTGGAGCAGGCGATGCACTGCCTCCTGGAGCAGCCTGACACCCAGGCACAGGACTCTAGAATTCGCCTTTCATGCCTGGTAACTGACCCCTGCCAGGGGGCCATGATCAGTACCGGCAAACACAAGGTCTGTGGGTCAGGGCAGATCCACAAAGGGCAGAGGAAACACCAGGCAATGATTTCAGAGACCAGTGGGAGGGAATGCTGTCCAACAGCAGGCAGTGAGCACCCCCTGGGGAGTCCTGGTCTATGGGGTAGGGGAGAAGGAAGAAATGCTGGCCGTGCTGGGGACAAGTCAGCTGATGTGGGGAGGGGTGATGCCGCAGAAGCGCAAACAAGGGCCTGGAGCTGGGAACATCTGGGAGGAGGTGACACCTGAGCTGAGTCCTTCACATCCCCTGGTCCCTGTCTGGAGAAGCGTTTGGGTTTTAAACGAAGGGAAGGAGAAGGGAATTTTGGAAGAGTTGGACCCTGTGCCCAGCGACTTGGTTACATTTTCCTTGTACAAATTCCAAGGGTCTCAGAAGGCAGGTCAGGCTCCTTGGGTTCAAATCCTGGCTCCACCATTTATGAGCTGGGTGACCAAAGGCAAGTTACCTGAACTTTCTGTGCCTCAGTTTCTTCATCTATAAAATACGGTTCATGACCATGACCTCCCTGAGTTAGATAAGGCCAGTGGAGCACTGAGCATGTCCCAGGGTTGGACATATGCGCAGGAGCTACTGTCATTGTACCCACTCCCTTTATACTTGCCCGTGGCTTTGGGGCCAGGGTCACTGACGAGATGGTCTATAAGGACCCGTTGGCCTCCTTCTTTCCCAGCCACAGACTTCAGCAGAATCCCACTCAGGCATCATGGAGAGGGTGATGGGCTCTGTGTCCACAGGGCTGGGAAGACAAAGCAAGTGGCCACCGTGTACAGAGCACCTCTTGCTGCTGCTTGACGTCGCATGAGGTCTGTTGTCTCCCTTTTAGTCTTCTCACTGCACCAGCCCTATGTGGAACTCTCTCCCCTTCACTTTAGAATTAAGGAAACTGAGGCTCAAAGAGGTAAAATAACTGGCCCAAGGTCACACAGAGCAGAGCGGTCGAGCTCCAATCTGTCCACTGCCCATGGTTACAGCCCCACGCCAGTGCTTCCCGCCCACCCTGATTCCTGGACATGACAGTGAGGTGTATCTCGTAAGGATTAGACAGCAGGAGGCTTATGCAAGACTTCACACACAATCAGCACCCGATGAACATTAGCTTCTATAACTACCTGTGCGGCCAGCACGGCTGCCTCCTCCTGGCGGGAGAACGACCCAGGGACCTGTGCTCCCCAGGGGGTCTGTCTCTGGGAGGGCCAGTGCAGATCTGCCGCCCGGCTCATCATCTCAGGACCGCACGGTGTGTGGGTGCCCCCCCCCCAACCTAGGCTCTCTCTCCCAATCAGGATCATCCTTCCTGCCCAGCTGTGCCCTCCCCCACAACCCCGTGCCAAGTTGCAGAGAGAATTCCTAGGGCAGCTGTTGGACCTCTGCTTGAAAACCCCTGCTGGATAAGCGATTCCAACACCGGCTTATTCCAGGGGCTCCTGCCTCCCCCAGACTCAGGACCAGGCTGGCATCTGGCTCCTGCGTAGGCAAGAGCGGCACCCTCCACACGACCTCTGCTCCGGTGCCAGCTGCCTCAGTGTCTGCCCTCAGGCACGGGCCTGAGTCTATGGCACACTGTCTCCCTCCAAGGAGGGCTCATGGAAGTCCAGCCTCTGGAGCAGGAACGCCTCCTGCAGCATCCCTGCTAGGCTGTGACCCAGGCGGCCTGGGCTTGGCCTCTGGGAACATGGGAACCCCCCCGCCTCACCTCATCAGGCGACAGCACCAAGTGAGCAGAACTTTGCCCGAGATAATGCCAGGGCTGCTCCCAGTAACTTCTTTTTCCTGCCAATTCAGATTCTGCTCCTTGGAATTACACACAACGGGGCCCAAATGTTCTGCCATAAACAGGAACCATTTCAATGACAAGAAATTAAAACAATAAACAATGAGGGTCATTAAAACTTCAGTCCCCCTCCTTCCAAAATGTAGCTCTTGAAATGTCCAGTGTCCCCTCTCCGCTCCAAGTCTTGTCTCCCCCTATGGCCTGCACTTGCTCAGGGAATGGCTTGCAGTGGCACAGTGAAAACTTGCCCCTTTTAGCTTTGCAGAGACCTAGGTTCCATCCCTGCTTTGCCACTTATCCACCACGTGGTTTCAGGCAAGTTGCTTTCTGCCTCTGAGCCTCTGTTTCCTCATGTGTGCAATGGGCATAATAAAGCCCTCTGCCCAAGACTGTTGTGGGGATTTAATTAAACACTGCAAGAAGCAGCAGGTACAAACCAGATGCCGCAAAAGTGGTGGGGACTATCTTGAACCACTATCTTCTGAAAATGTCCGACATCAGTCTCTTTCCATTGGCCTGACACGTGGGACTGAAGACAGTACTTTAGAAAATTACACAGCCTGCTCCTGGGCCCTCTGTCCCACTCACCCTCTGGCCTGTCTGCCTGCCCATGGCCCCTGCCCTTTCTTCAAGCACTGCCCCTCTGTCCTGGGAGCGGTCCCCAGAGTCGCACACAGCTGACTGGTGTGCTCATACCCTTTTAAGGTCAGATCGGCTTCCTGGGTCTTCCGTGGCCCGTGGTCTGCAGAGGACACGAGCCGAGGAGCCCTGAGGTTGGAAGGGCTCTGAGAACCCCAGTCCTGCCTCCTCCCTAGCTCTCATTCCAGGTCCTCGTGAAATCAGACCTCAAGTGCCATCCTTGGGCTCTAGGACATGCCTGGGGCCTCTCCATCAACTCCTCTCTTCTGCTTGAGCTACTTGAGCAGAAGGAGCCCTCAAGCTTTGGCCCCTGAGAGACCTGGTTCAAATCTCCAACTGCCACTTACTAACTGGGTGACTTGGGTGGGGGGTTCAGCCTCTCTGAGCCTTGAACTTCTCAGCTGTCAAGTTTGTTCATGACCAAAAAAGTTTTTTAAAGACCCCACTCACCCCAGACGCTCCCTATAATTTTATTACTGTCATCTCCATTTTACCAAGGAGGAAAGCTGAGGGAGAGCAAGGAGCTTGGTCGAGGTCCCTCCGCAGTGAGTGGTGAGGCCAGTGCAAACCCTCCAAGGCCGGCGTGCAGCACCCCCGCCCCCCACCGCCCAGCATCTGTACATTTAAGGATGCTTCTGCAGACCAGCCGCTAAACCCCGCTGACAGTGCGGGTGGGGGGCATGGCAGGTGGTTAGTGGGGTAGAGGGGGCCAGGAGAGTGAAGGCGCCCCTAAAGCACACAAGGGAAGTGGCACCCTCTTCTGGCCGTTGCTTTTTGCATAACGAAGCCGCCTTTGATTTCCGTGTCCCTCCCTCCACACCTCCCGCTCACTGGTGCCTTGTGTTCAGTTTTTTTTTTCAGAGTCAAGGCCCTGTTGGGCTCTAGAGGGACTTGCCTAAGGCCACACAGTAAGAGTAGCTGGGCTTCAGCCCCGGTCTCCTGATGCCCACCCCTAGGCCTGGGCTGTTCTCCTTGACTCTCCTGCCTCGGCAGCGGAGACGCTGCTGGGCAGGTGCAGAAAGGGCCGTCCACCCATTCTGCTCTTCTTCAAGTGAATCAAAGATTCCAGCAGTGAGAGTTCGGGGTCTTCTGCAGGGTGGGGCCTGCCTGGTAGAGTCAGAGGGCCTCGGACATCCCATCATCCCGGGAACCACAGACCACGGGGAAGACAGAGCCACCTCCGACAGCCACTTGCCCAGGAATCGGACGGGGCAAATTCACAGACACACCACACCCCGTGGGGCAGATATACACACCTCCTGAGCGGGGCTTCACACCCTCTCGAGCACATGTCCACACACCTGTGTGGCCGACAGTCCTGAAAACGTCCTTCCTGGGGTCTCCCATCACATGCCCAGGGAAGACGTCCCTGCGCACGCGTGGACGCGTTACCAGGGAATCATCTGCCCCTCCCATCAGGGCTCCTCTTTTCTTAGCTGTCAACTCTCTGGGGTAATTTCTTTCCCCGAGTCCCCTATGGAGTTGAATCAATCATTTTTAAGGGCAGCCAGTGTCTTCTCTGGGGTAATTTCTGAACCTACCGTTCTAGTTAAGAACCTATTTCTGACATGAAAAAGTGAGAACTTGCCAGTGGATTCACTGAGACTCTCTAATGCAGAGTCTTGGGGCCTTAGGAGTCACAGAGTCTTGTGTCGGCCGCCCCAGCACCTGCTCGACCACACAGCAGGTCTGGAGCTTGAGCCCCGCTTAGCTCCCAAGAGGAGCCAGGCCAGCATCCTTGGAGGAACTGGGCAGAGCCTGGCCCCGAAGGCCCTGGGAGATGGTGACTTGGAAAGGGTGATCCCTCCTCCCCAGCTCTCGGGGCCAGGGAGGGAGAGGGAGCATTTAACTTCCCTGACCTCTGGAGATTTCGGCTTTGACCTCACCAGATGGTGTTGCTGCAGCTCAGCGAACAGATGCACGAATCCGGAACAGGAGCCAGTGGCCGAGGCCGGGAGGAATGGGGGGTGCTGCCTGCCCTCTGGCTTCCTGCTGGCACAAGAGCACGGACGGACTGGCAGGCCCCACGAGAGATGGCACAGACAGACAAGGGGACAAAGGACAACGCACCACTGCCTACAGAAACCGAGGCTAGTCCAAGGCCACACACAGCTAGGAAGTGACTGGGCTAGGATTTGAACCCACTTCTGTGTGTCTCCAAAGTCCTAGTTTTAGGATAAGACAATAGAGCACGGACTGCTCGAGCTCATGTCCCAGTGGTACCCCCCACATCACTTGGCATTTCTGGGCTTTGAAACATGACGTAAGGAAATAACACCCACCTTACAGGACTGCTGCGAGTATGCATGGAGAAACACTTGGGGCGGTGTTTGCACCGAGCAGGTCATGAGTGCACTCTGGCTCTCCCTTACACTCACAGACAAAGCTGATGTCCTCGCAGGGCCCTCGTGCCCAAGGAAGCTCCTCGGACTGCTCCCCACCCAGCCACGCCCACCGCCTCCTGTTCCTGCACTCTCTCTCCCTACTGCTTGGAAGGCCCTGCCCCCAGGTCTCTGCTCCTCCTCCCCTCCTTCCTGCCTCTGCTCTAGTGCCACCTCACCAGGGAGGCCTCTCTGAGCCCCCTTTGAAAATGACACCTGGGACCCCAGCACACTCTAAACCCCAGCCCCGCCTTGTCTTTCTCTGTAGCATCTGCACCACGCAGCCAGCCAGCTAGTTTCCTTCTTTAGCATATGTGTTGCTCGCCTCCCCCTTTGGAATGCTTGCTTCTAAGGGAACAGGATGGGATTTGGTCTATTTTGTTCATGGTTGTACGCCCAGTGGTTCTCAATAGTGGACGACATTGGCTCCCAGGGGACATCTGGCCATGTCTGGAGACATTTTTGGGTGTCACAATGGGAGGAGGGGTGTTCCTGGTATTTGGTGGGCAGAGGACAAGGAGGTTTCTACAGTCCTACAACACACAGGAAACCCCCCAATCCCTCACCCAAATGCCAATGGTGCCACAGCTGCATCCCTATTACTGACAACAGTAGCCAGCCTGTACATAGTAGGTGCTCAATAAATGATTGATGAGGAACAAAAACTACTACTATCATTGTTGTCACCATTATTATTATTTAAGGACAGATACGGTTGAGAGTGATCTTTAAGGATAGTCATCATTTAGGAGGTCACTGCCAACGGGTCGTCCTGGTGACCTATAACTTCTTCCCTCTGACCTGAGCTCCGCCCTCAGCAGCACCCACAACGGGCTGCCCACGGGGCATGGCTGGGCCATCGTGAGGCAGGACCAGTCCATGCTTCAGGCCCACTGAGAGCCTAAGCGATGTCAGCCTGCCCCTCCTCCCGGCAAGCCTGCCGTGGGCTCCTTCAGCGGACACCACCAGTTCTCACCCCCACGTCCCCCCCCCCCCCCCGGAAAACTCAGGACCGTGTGCCCAGCTGGGCCAGGAACCACTTCCACGAGCCTTTTAGATGATCCCATCCAAACCCTGCACCCCTGGGCCTCCCACAGCCCAGGAGACTGAGTGAATTACGACCCTGTTTTGCTCTTTTCGCGATAAGGTCATGGGAGGGGTGCGGGATGTGCAGGGAGGCAAAGGCGCTGAACCCTCTGCCGGCCCAGCTCCGCCCAGGCCTCTTGCAGACCAATAAATTACCACTGACAGTCTCACCAGCGCGACTAGCCCGGGCTCTTCCCCTGCAGAGAACACCACCAGAGAACACATTAAGCACCATGTGGCTGTGTTCTCAGGGGACGGGAGAACAGTTGGAAAACGGAGGCCGCTTCGGCCTAGGGCCTAGTTCACGGCCCCGTCCCAGCCACAAGACTGGAAGGCTCCTCCGCCCCTTTGGCAGGCCGCCCACCCCACAGTCCCGCTGAGAATTCCCACTTGAGATTCACAACTGTCCCTGCCTGCCGCTTGCCCCCCGCCCCACCTCCCCAAGCTCTTCCTTCTCCTGGGGGCCTCCTTGGGCTCACAGCTGATCTGCAGAACAGGCTGACAAAGTACCATTTCTCTCCCACTCTCTGCACCTTTTTTTTCCTCCCCTCTCCCTCTCCCCTCACAGGTCCTGAAAGCTTTTAAACAAGTCACTGATGCTAAGGTTTAGCAGCTGACTTAACTGGGTACAAGGCCGTCAGCAGAAGGAATGAGTCTCTAATGGTGGAATATTAGGCAGCAGACAGCTAAGCTTGGGGGAATAGGATGATTTTTGGTGGGCAGGGGTTCTCCTGGTGTCCCTGAGGTCACATGGAGCTGGCTCCAATTCTGCCATGGAGGAAGGCTGACCCAAAAACCCAGGATGGAATGAAGGAGCAGGTGTGTGCCCAGTGACCACCCGGGGAATGAGCCAGGAGGCTATGTGGGACAGGCCCAGGACACTGATGGCTATAAGCCTGAGTCAGAAGTGCCAGCTCCCCCAGAGGTAGGGCTGGGTGGAGACTGGGTTCCGACTCTCCTATCCGTGCTTTCTGCTTATCCAAACTCAATCTGTGAGCTATCCTGATGCAAAAACTCATGCCGCCCCCTCCACCCCAATCCACAGCTCTGAGGATGGCATGCGGGATCCTGGCAGCACAGTCATCGCTCAAGTCCTGTGTCTGAGGTCAGGCTGGGGGCTGGACGAAGCGGAGAGGACCGGCCCTGGTCATGTCCAGGGAGCCCAACACTGACATCTGTGTCCTCGATTTATACCACACCTCTGGCCTCGGTCTACAGATGAGGAATGAGCCTCTGTGACTTGGCCCAGGTCACACAGTCAGTGACCCAGCTGGGGTCAGAGCCCACATTTTCCACTGTGACATAAGGCTTGCCTCCTTAGGCCAAATGTGACCAATTCAGGCAATCTTCCCCAGCTTTCCTCTCCCCCACACTACGTCATGGAACTTTAATTCATAGCCTGAGAATGACCGAGGTCTCAAAGCCTGCTGCCAGCTGGGGGGCGGCAAGGGAGCCAGGGTGTAACCCACCTGGATGCCAGGTGTCTCACAAACAGGATGTGTGTGGACAGGGCAGCCCTGGCTCTAGCCTGCCCCTCAGGGCATCCACAGCCTTCCACACCTTAGAGGGAGGCTGAAGTCTGGGGTGGAGGATGTCTCAGGTGCAGCTACAATTTTCACCCTTTCTAAGCACCCTGGGAATTGACCCATGATGAGATGTCCCCAGATATCTCCAGCTGCCAAATTAGCAGAGGAATAAGACAGAGCCAGGCAGGCAGGAGACTCTGGGAGGGAGCGCTGGCTGGGGGGTCAGCAGAGAGGTGCAACCAACCTGTCACAAAGATGCCCGTGGTCCTGAGATGTCCTGAAGGCAGGACATCAGATCTGAGCCAAAGTTCCCCCACATCTACTTCCAGTGCAATCCGGGCTGTTAATTATTCAAGCCCTGAGGATTGTGGAGAAGACAGAGTGGGCCTGCGATGGCCGAGAGGGAAGGTCCTATCTTGCGCTCCCTGGGACGGATATGGAGCAAGAAGAACCAGCACCGCTGACAGCTGGAATGTGACTTCTATTAAACTAAGACAGGCTCCCTCTTGGAGACCCCCTCCTGGGTCCTGCCCTTGTCCAGTCGCTGATAATTCAGCATAAAGTGGGCGAATCCCTGCCCTTTCCTGAATGAAAGCGTCCTCAACCATAAAAAGGGACACTGATGTGCCTGGCAGGTCCTAGGGGCCAGTGAGAGCACACTGCCCCACCACTGTGAGCAGGCACCAGGTCAGCACTGGAGGGGCGCAGAATATGAGCCTCTTCGGCCCCCAACCAGGTTCCCAGGAATTATCTCTTCAGTCCCTTTCAGTCCTGGGAAGTGACAATCTGACTTCATTGAAAATTTTTAGTACACTGCATCTTCATCAGTTGCCAAATTAGGATGAGGGCAAAGAGACAGGTCAAGTCATTAAGATGAGGAGTGAGGCTTTGGAGTGACTGAGGAAATACTTCGGTGCGTGCCTGGCGGGTGGATGTCTTACACTCAGCATTTGCCTGCAGATCCCCCAGAGCCACCACCCCTTTCTCCCCTGTGAGATCGTCTCTGAGCTGTGGCATCCAGCAGGGACACTTCCTCCTACCCAGCAGGACCGGGCATCCTTGCCATCCCCACAGCCAGGCGGGAGGCGTCCTGGGACAGTCGGTCGGACCGCTGGGGAAGTGAGGCCACTCTGCAGGTGGACAGCCTAGCTCAACAGGTGGTGGTGGGCTTCCCCTTCCACGCTATACAGATAATTGCTGCCAGTCCTATTGAAGTTTGTCGTGGGAGTCTGTCCTCCGCTTTGCAGTGGGCAGCCCAGCAGCGTCCACAAAGAGGGGGTGTTCATCACCTCCTTCGCACATCCCCAAGACAGACAGAGAGACAGACAGACAGACACACACACACACACACACACACCCCAACCCTACCCCTTTCTTCACCGCGATGGGCTAGGATGCCAGCACGCAGGGGACAGTCTGGCCCCAGCCCCTGGCCCCACGGTAACGGGGAACGACCCGGCGCAGTGGCCAAGGCTCTGGCGGGAAATACTCTGTGGGGCCCCCAGGAGGGGGGCGCGGGTCTCTCCCGGTCTCCCCGGCTCTTACCTCGCTGGACCCGCAGGGGCACCTGACCCTGTTCGAACGTCCCTCGCGGGCTCGGTACCGCGCCAGGCACCCGGGGGCCCCCGCCCCGTCGCGTCCGCACGAACCGCTCCGCGCCAGTGACCGTGGCTGCCACCGCCGCTCGCGCCGCGAACTCGGGGAGGGAGGGGAAGGCAGGGGGCGGGGCCGCGGGCGGGGCCTCCCCACCCCTGCGCCACCCCTGCGCCTCCCCGCGCTGCGAGCTGCCGGCCGGCTTTGGGACCCTGCGGACGCCGGGTTCCACCCCTGGAGGTGAGCGCATCTGGGGGAAGCACCTAGGTGGGGTTTGCAGGTGGAGAGCTGGGGGCTGAAGTAAGGGAGAGGAGGCTTTGGGAGGTCGCACAGAGCTTGGCTGGGATGTCCCTGGCTTGAGTTAGACTTATCTTCAAATCTCAGCTGCTGCTGCTCCGTTTAATCATATTATTATCATCATCACCAAAACAACACCCCACCACCATCAGCTAGTATGTAGTGATCACCTCCTGTGCCCCGAGCACTGTTCAAAGCACTTTGCACCGATGAAATCATCCCTCCCAACAATCCCATTTTATGCATGAAAAGACTGAGGCACAAAGTCATGAAGTGATGTGCCTGAGGACAAACGGTGGAAAATGGAGGAGCCGGGGCTGCAGCTCAGATCTGTCAGGCTCCCGGATCTGTACTTTTGAAAACATCACTATGCTTTCTTTCTCTGTGACATTAGGTACATAGTTTGCCCCTCTGAAGTACAGAATGGAAATATGTGTACAGTAAATGATAGCAACCCCAATTTTTTAATTTCTTCTTTCTTCAGTGTGTGTGTCTCCTTGATTCTCTGGGCTCTGGACACCCAGTAGGTGCTCAATAAATGTTTGTTAATCTATGAGTAATCTGAAAGCTGCAGCTGGAGCCAGGGTGGCCTGTCCAGCCAGGTTGGATGGTAGAAGCCAGCAGTTAACTGTTTCTGGCCTGAACACTTGCCCATCTTCATTTCTCTGTAATGACAACCTGACTGACATCCTTGTCGTACACGCTTGTGTGGCTTACTTGCAGACCAGCAGCGTCTGCCCTCTGCTATGAACGAGCAGGGTCACCCTGCAAGGATGAGATTCCAGGAGGTAAGCCTGGTCAGCCAGGCCATGGGGAGCCTCCACTGGAAGGTATGTAAAATCTCTATAGACCATGAAGTAGTCAAATACATGGAATGTGCATATGTTTGAGGGCAGAAGTAAGATAATGAGACATCATCAATGAACATATTTGTTGAAAACTGTAAGACAGCAGCCCCGCCAGAAGCCCTTATACTGCTAAAATCTCCTGACCTGGATGTCATAGGACATTGTCACATGTGAATGGGGTCATGAGGAGTTGAGACAACCTAAGGTCTTTGGAAAGAATGCACCAGGTTCCTATTCACAGCATTTTAGGCCTGAAAATTTTTCAGCTTTCTCTCTCTTCTCCCACCTTTCCCATGAGTGTTCCTTCCTACCTCCCAGAATCCCCTAATGGAGAGGCTTCTCACCCCACTGAAGGTGTTCACATCTCTCAGCTAGGACGGATTCGCACATTTCTCAAACTCTCAACCCTCATCACCCCTAAACTCTAGCAAATGTGTAGTTTCTTCTGCTTGGCTTGTCCTCTTCACTACTTGGAAAACTCCTATAGATCCTTCAAAACCTTATTCAGTTTGCTCCCTCTGACCCAATAATTAACTTTTCTTTCCCTCAGTCTGGCCCAGGAGCCTCTTGACTAGCTCTCCCTTGTTTAGCAATGGTGAGTTTATTGTCAGTCTCCCCAGCTATGCTTGTGAGTGCCTTGAAGGCAGAGGTCTGGCATATAGTAGGTGCACAGTTAATGCACTGCTGAATGAATGAATCTAAGTAGGATGAATTTCCCCAAGACTGAAGTTGTCAAGTCAAGGGGAAAACCACCCAGCAAAAAAACTGGTGGAGCTGGATGAGTGATACGAAAAGATGAAAAGTGGGCATAGCAGCCAAGAGATGTGCTTTTCTCAAGATCTGCATTTAACATTCCCAGCAAAGGCCAGAGGCATTTCACCAGGATAATGTTTGCACAAACATCTAACACAGGGGCTGGCAACAGAAGTTAGTTTCCCTTCCTCTGATGTGGTCTTAAAGATGAAGAGAAGGTCACCAGCTAGACAAAGGGACAGGAAGGCAGTTTCAGGCAGAGGGACTAGCACGGGCAAAGGTATGAGAACATCAGTTACACTCAGGGAAGTGCAAATGGTCTGGGGCAGGTTGGTGGTGGAGAGCGGAGGAAGATAAAACTGTGCAGCCATGTGGCGCCCAGAGTGAAAGGCTTTTTGTGTCTTTTAAAGAGTTTGGACCTCAGGCTTGGAGGCCTGTGAGCAGAAAACCCCAGGAAGGGAAGGTGGGTGGGCACCAACACCAGCGTCATTATCCGACAGTCGGCTGGGGGCTAGTTGAGCTAATGAGACAGGCAGAGGATGGCGGCGTGGGCGGGAGACCTGCTTGCCAATACAGCTTGTTTGAAACGCTCACTGTAGACATGATGGGGAAATGTTGTAGGTGTTAAACCCAGCAGCTGTGCTCAGGGACCTGGGGACTCCGGGCCTGATGAATAATGGAGCAGCCCTTCCTCTCTGGGCCGCTTTTCTCTCCGTTCAATAATTCATGCATTCCCTTGGCTGAGGAGTTTTATAAAACCTCAGCCTTTTCTGAATCCTGAGCCAATCTGAGCAAATCTGATGGCTTCATGCATTAGGTCTTAATTAGAAACACACATACATGGGAGCACACTCAGCAGCACGCGCCTTGTGTTTATAACCAGTAAAATGCCCAGTTATGCCTGGGAGGACATCAAGGAGGGGAGGAGGAGAAGCAAAGGTCCGGCCAGACCCCTTGGCAGTGGAGGTGGGGGCTGGCTGCCCTGGGAGGGATGGGTTGGTTGGCACGGTCCACAGGAAATACATTTTTGGGGTAGGAGGCTGTTTGTTTCGATGCTCAATACCCTTTGAAGTCAAGCTAGTCCAGGGGACCTGCTTTGGCCAAGAAATATGAGCAGAAGTGACATGTGTCTCTTCCTGGTGGAAGCTGTAGGAGCCCCTGAGTGCTCTGCCATCCCATTTTCCCTGCCTTTGGGATTGTAGAGACACGAGTCAGGACGGAGCATCTGTCACTCTGAATCTCCGAGTCATTACACGGAGTAGAATTTCCCTGCTGACCTGTGATAGACACACAGCTTGAGCAAGAAAAAAGAAAGTTTGTTGCGAAGTCACTAAATTGGAAGGGTCGTTTGTGGCTGCTGTACAGGGAGGTCTAACCTGACTCAGCTCTCCTGCCCGCCTTCCCTTTTTTGTGCCTTCTAGGGACCCCTGATCATTCACTCAGAAGCATATGGGTTATGGTCTCAGTGTCATGAGGCAATGGTGTGGGGACCCCTCAATTCCAGGTCTAAGTGGTCACGAACACTGGTGGGGATAATGGGTAACAGACAGAGGAAGTCTCCTTCAGAAGTGTTGGGATGGAGATCAGAGTTTCTCAGCAGATTCAGATGGAGTTTGAAATGGGCATGAACTCAAGGCTTGTGGTGTTTCCATGTGTGGGTGTTACGGGGAGAGGGGCAGTTGGAAGGAAGGGGAGAAGGCTCGGTAAAAGTGTCAGAGGGTGGGTAAGGGCGTGGGCAGAACTGGGCAAGGCCAGAGAGAGGGGAACTGAGCTTGACGTACAGTTGCTCCTGTGTAGGGTTGATTAATAATAATAATGTTAGTATCTATTACCAGGAGTACCAGTACTCCTTATTCTGCTAAGCACTTTCCACGTGATGGCACATTTGGTTCCCACAACAATCCTAAGAGCTAGGACGTTAGTACCCTCTATTTCCAGATAAGGAAATGGAGGCTTAAAGAAGCAATTTGTCCTAGAAATGGCAAAATGATAGCGCTCAACAGAGGATGGTATGTTCAGGCTCCACCTGTATCTGTGTTGCCCATGTCATGAGTGGGGACCACAGCCAGAATCTTTAGGCTGGATGTCAGGGCCCAGGCATGCAGGATCTCGTCTCAGCGGGGGAATTAGGGAGCTGTTTGGGAACCACACATTTCGGATGACTGGGCAAACAGGGAAGGCTGGCCACGAGAATATTCAGGGCTCAAAGGATACTGGGCTCCAAGAAGCAGGAGACTGAGTCTCTGTTCTTCCTCAAGGGGGATGCTGGGCCAATCAGCGATGCTTCCTGACTAGCTGGTCGGCAGGACCTGGAAGGTGGGCTGTGCTGAACCGCCAGGTGAGATGGCTAACTCACCTGCTCTTTCTTGCCCACGGATGCGTGGATTCAACCCTGTAAGTTTCCCTCCTCTCCTCCTGGACCTGACTTTGCTGGTGAGGGAGGGGTTGACTGGGACATTGGGTCTGCCTCACCCATCCCCCTGTCTTTCAGACCTCACCACACCCCTCCTTTTCTATCTCCTCTCTCTCAGGTCAGTCTGAGCTGTTTTCCACACTCCCAGCTCGTGCCCCTCTCCTCCACACAGCCCACTAAGTGGCTTGTCAGGTTTTCCAACGAGGCCTGCTAAGAACTGACATCTTTTCTTCAGTTTGGATGTGCTCTCTCCTCCTCTTGATGCAGCGGAGTGTGAAGCCTGGGAGTGTTCACACGGCTGTTCATGTCCTTGCCGGGTGACCGAGCAGACGCCTGTATTCCCCCCACTGGCCATTCTCCAAGCTGCCCTCCCTGTCCCCCAAGACCAGCTGTTCAGCCTCTGCTCTCATAATTTGTCCCCTTGGCAACTAGATTATTGCTTATAAAACAGTTCCAAGGGCAGGGGAACCCATCAACCAAATGAAGACTCTTCTCCATTCTGACCGCTGAGAAAGTTGCAGGGTGTTAAAGGAAATGGCATTAAAATGAGGGTCCTGGTTGGGGCTGAACACAGCAGGGGCAGGGCAGGCAGAAGAAAGAGGACCGTGGCAGGAAAAGACTGAAGGTGGCCCCGGGGAGATGGCCCTCAAACACCTGGACAGGTCCCTGCAGGACTCAGGAAGCAGGTGGTTGGAGGAGAATCTTTGCAAAAGGTAGTGATTGCAGCCCAATCGTCAGAGACTTTTTCTTGCTCTCTGCTGATCCCAGGAAAAATTCTCTGCCTGGTGACTCGTGTCCTTGGGCCTCAGGGAGACAACAATCTCATCTGAAAAGTTAATCCATGCCAGCATCAGTGCGGATTCACACGGGCTAAGGTGTTAAATAGGCCAGGTGACGTATGCACATTTCCTTAGAGAACATCCAGTGATTCCCTCCATGAGAAGACCGACTACAGTGGCTGGAAGCGCAGCAAGCTTGTGGATGCTCCCTGGGCAGGGGGCAGCTCAGCTAACTGGGCAGCGGCGGGGTAGACAGCAGTACGTAGTGTGAGAGGGCACCCACTAAGGTGGCAGGAGGGGGTGGTGAGGAGAAAGGGAGGCCAGGAAAGGAGAGCATGGCCATGGATTTCAGAACAAAGAAAGCAGGACCAGGCTCCAACTGCCTCCCCTCTTACCTGGCTCCTGAGATGACAGAAGATTGCATTGTATATAGCTATTTTCTAGCTTTGAAGTTAATGAAAAAAAAAAAAAACTTTGAAAGACAGGAGGGAGGTTGGTTTTCTAAGCAGGCAGCATCTCGGAAGGAAGCAGTGTGGGTCACTGAGGAGCCAGCCAGAGGGGTGGGGGCCAGATGGGCCCCCTTCAGCCGTGACAGTGTCCTCCAGCCCTAGGTCTGCTTAAGAGACCCTCTGGCTTCCGTCCTGGGCTGCATCAGACCCCCTCCCCAAGGCAGTGATTAAAGTCTGAGAAAAGAACAACTTTCTGGGGGGCAATCTGGCAGCAGGTATCAAAAGCATTGAAATTGTTAGTGACCTTTGACCTAGAAACCCTTCTTCTACGAATCTAGTGATCAGTATTCATCACAGCCTTATTTATGATAGAGAGGAATAGGAAACTCCCTAAACAGCTACTATACAGGAATCAGTTAGGATAAGCATATTTTTATATATATATATCCCCCATAGAATGGAATACTATGCAGCCATCAAAAATCAAGTTTTCAATTTAAAGACACAGAAAATACTCAGAGTTTCTAAATATTATTAATTACATATATACATATATATATAAAAACACCGCATATATATTTATTAGATAGTTAAGTAAAAATTAGGGCACAAAAATATTTATATAATATGATCTACTTTGTGAAAAAATAAAATTATACATATACACATGCTGTGAAAAATAAAAAGGATCCAAGGAAATACACCAAAGTGTGCACAATTATTAATCCTGGAAGAAAGGGTATGGGTGATAATTATATTCTTCATAATTTTCCATATTGTTCAAAAATTTTTTACTATGAATATATGTATATTAATATTACAATCAGAAAAAATAACATTTGCTGTTATTATTTTAAATTAAGGTTAAAGAATGTGTTACACAAAATGTACCATTTTCACCATTTTAAGTGTACAGTTCATTGGTGTTTGCTAGGTATATTTACATTGCTGGGGAACCATCACCATCATAAAAAAACAACATTCTTAATGTAACTTGAAACTTGAAGTTTTCTGTTTAGATTGAGGCAGAAAGCTGGAAGCTAGAATTTTCAAATTGCAACATGAACCATCTCCTGAAATGGACTCAGACATAAACTAGGGTCTGCTCCACAGAAACATAAAACTGACTGTAGCAGTCAGGAGTGTTCTGGTGGCAAATGAGAGAAAACCAGGCAAGGGGATTAACTGACTTATGTAACTGGCATCTGGACTGAGAGAGGATGGTGGCAACGGGTCCTCAGAGGAAAACCTGGGAACAGACACTGGAAGAAGGGGCAGATGTTTTTCAGCAAATCAGCAGATGCTCGCCACACAGACATTAACAGAAGAATTGTTCTTACAATGCACCAGCCCGGCCCCCTGCCCAGGCTGGTAGAACTATGTCACTAATATTTTTAAATAAGAGGTTTTTTTTTATTGAGGTGAAGTTCACATCACATAAAATAAACCATTTTTTAAGTGAACAATTTGGAAGTACATTCACAATATTGTGCAGGCACCACCTCTGTCTAGTTCCAAAACACTTTCATCACCCTTAAAGGAAACCCTGTACCTATTAAAAGCAATTGCTTCCCGGCCCACCTCTTCCCAGCCCCTGGCTACCACCAGTTTGCTTTCTGTTTCCGAGGGGTTACCTCTTCTGGACATTTCATACAAATGGAAGCTTCCAATATACAGCCCTTTGTCTGGCTTCTAACACTTAGTATTATATCTTCAAGGCTCATCCACATTGTAGCATGGGTCAATACTTCGTTCTTGTTTATGACTAATATTCCATCATATCGCAATCTGTTTATCCGTTCACCGGCTGACAGGTATTTGAGCTGTTCCACCTTTTGGCTATTGTGAACAGTGCGATTATGAACGTGCATGGACGTGTATTTGTTTGGACACCTGTTTTCAATTCTGTGGGGCACATACCTCATAGTGGAATTGCTGGATCGTACAATAATTCAATGTTAAACTTTTTGAGAAACTGACAGACTTTTCCACAGCAGCTAAGCTGTTTTACATTCCCATCAGCAATGTACAAAGGCTCCAATTCCTCCACATTCTCTCCATTTTTAAAATTATTAATTTTTTTTTAACCATCGCCATCCTAGTTGGTGGGAAGCATATGACGCTGATTTCCAGGACAAGGAGTCCGAGGAGATGGGTAGCAAAGGTGGGAATGGGAGTCAGCAATGGGCAGAGCTGGTCCCGGAAATCCTAGCAATGCTGCTTTGCCAGCGGCTCTGGCTGTCCTTTCAGAGTAGGCGAAGTTCTGCAAGATTCACCTGGGCTTGCTTCTAGGAAGTGGGTCTCCCTCTGGGCACGACAAATTGGCCTCTCAAAAAAAAAAAAAAAAAAAAAAAAGGACCTGCTTCAGGTTACCTGAAAGCCTCTAGCTTCTGGAAATCTTGATTAAAAATGACATCAGCCATCACTTGTAAAGGTCATAGATTCTGCTCATATATGGGGATAGGAAGAAAAAAATCTTTCCCTCAGTCATTATCACCTACTGGCAAATGTCTAAAATTTCCTGGCGGGTCTTCTGTGAATTGGTAGGAGAAAGTTTAGCTCAGACTGTGTTTCCCGCCCTTTTTCAAGATGCTGATAATTACGGGTGGTCCGCTCGGGTGAAGGGACGAGTCCATTATCCACAGAGAAGTGTAAGCATGAGCCCTGGTGTGAGATGGGTCTGAGATTAAATTTCCTCTGTCCGCCACTGGGTGACTTGGGTAAATTACACGATCCTTCTAAGTTCTGGTTTCATTATTTGAAAAATGCACGTAACGCCTACATAACACCACCTCGAGGGTTTGTTGAGAGAATAAAAAAGTCAATATATTCCAAGTGTGCAGCACAGGGTCTGGCAAAAAGTAGCAACTCTTTATTATTATTGTTTAGATTTGGATGCATGTTCAGTTATAAATCCTTATGGGGAGGAGAGTGTTTCTAGATTGTTCATCTACCAAAGTGCCAGACACGTTCCTGAGAGCAGGCGTTGGCAGCCCCAGAGCACGGGAGAGGCAGGGAGGGAACTCGGCGGGGGGCAGGGGGGGAAGCATGCCCTCTGGGCACCATTGGCCTACTGGTACAGATGCGCCAGGACCCCTCTAGGGCCCCCTGGGAGGGTGGGGGCTGGGGAGGGAGGTGGTTACTCCAGCTAGAAGGAAGGGTTAGGGATGTTAGCTTACATCTCTCCCGGTTGCGGTGTCTCCTGTCAGTCTGTTGGCATTGCCAAGTGCCAGCCACCTATGACCACAGTCGGAAGGGTCTTGCCTTGGGTCAGAACCATCTGGTATCTTCCTAAACTTCAGAAGTGATGGTCTTTGTAGGAGGGTAAGCAGTTTTTCCACTGATAAGTCAGGACAACCGCAGAGGACAGAGAATCTCTAAATTACTCCTTTATTCTCATGCTGTCAGGGGAGGATGCAGACCGCCCCCCACCCCGACCTTCCCCAGGGGGAGGAGGAGGCAGCCGCAAGTTCCCTGGAGGGGGACAAACCCTAGCGCCTCAGGCTTATGAGGGTTTCTCAGACTCGGCATTACGACACTTCCCAAAGGGTGGGGTGGGATGGGGTGGGGCAGATGGCAGCTCTCGCCAGAAGGGCGCAGATTGTCAGGGGGCCTTCCAGCCCCGTCTGCTTTGGGGGGCCCTGGTTTACGTCCTCCGCGGCAGCAGGATTAATAGATCTCTGATTTACTTTCATTCATGACCTGGTGTGGACAATTAGTTACATAGTCACCGTATCACCAGGCACCAACACCATCCACCGTCCCCCGGACAAGGGGACCGTGTTCTGCTCCTTTTGAATCAAAGCCAGGGGACAGGTGAGTGCCAGGTGCCTGGGGAGGGGACGGGAACCTTCACAGAGACACAGAAACCACTCAGGGCCTTTGGGACCCAAAGCCCCTCCTGACTCCCCAGAATGATGACTCTGTGTTTTCCCAGCTGAGTAACATTTCCCAACACCTCCTCTCTGGCCTGGAATCTTCTCTTCAAAGTTAGTTTATGGGTTTGTGGGGTTTTATTTTGTGTATGTGTGCTGTTTTGTTTTGCCATAAATTGTTCTTGCTGCAGCAGCGGGTTTTGTCAATGATCCCTGGCTAAGAACTTCTGGAAAAATCACACAGAAGGAGGCTCCCTCAGACCCGAAAACCCCTCAAGAGCCCTTTGGTGTCGAGCTGTTCTCTCCTCACCGCACCCCACCACCCCTCCAGCCCAGGGTGGTTTGCACAGGCCTCGGAAGTTTGTCTGAGACGGTTCACAGGATTCACGGTGTCTCAGGCTCTCGCCTAAACCAGCCCTGGGCAAAGGAGAATGGAATTCCCATGACTGGCTTACACAGTGGACATCCACCCCCAGGGCACTGGAGGACCCCGGCAGCACATGGTTACCGCCAGATCAGCCCCAGACTGAGTTCGGTTAGCAAAGAAGAACATAGAACGGCTCTCAGGCAGGCCGCGGACATGAACCGTTTTCCCCATGGATTGGGGGGCAGCTACACCAGTTAAAGCCCCTTCCCGGCCCTGGCCTCTGCTCAGAGGAGGCCTCTCTCTGCTCATCTCTTTGACGACAGGGTGAGCTGAGGTGGCCGTTTTCAGTCAAATGGCTGCTCCCCTCAGTCACAGATGACTGGACCAGATGTGGGCACTTGACTCCCCCAGCCGCCACCCCACGGGCTTCTTGGTGACCAATGACGTGGCCTGACCTGAAAGTGCCCGAGCCCACTGGTCTCCCTTCTTGGGTGGGGGAGGCGTTCCAGGAGAGACCCGCTGTGGAGGAGACAGGCAGAGGTGTGATCGCCTTACAGTTTGAGAAAACAGACAGGCAGAAGAAGCAAAAAGCACAGTCAGAAGTTTCCATCCTGTGGGCTTCCGTTTATGTAACACTCTTGAAGAGACAAAACTATCGTGGTGGGGAAAGAGCAGCGGCTGCCAGGACTGTCGTCGGGGGAGAGGGTGACTGTGACGGAGCACGAGTGAATATTTCTTTCCGGATGGAACAGCTCTTGATTAGATCTCAACTCTGGTGGTGGTTTTACGAATCTATGTGTGTGTTAGAATTTCAGAGAATTTCACACACACACACACACACGGAGCACGTAAAGCCTGGTGAGATCTGAGTATGGTCTGTACTTTGGTGAGCAGTACTTTGCTAGGTCGATGTCCTGATCTGATGATGTGCTGTGGTTATGTAAGACGGCATCATGGGGAACACTGGGTGATGGGTATGTGGGAACTCTGTATTATTTTTGCAAATTCTTTTGAGTCAAGTGATTTCAAAATAAAAGATCTTGAAAGAAACAGAGAAGCTGAGATGCTAACATGAGTGACAGAAAAAAAAAATCCACCTCTTGGAACTGCCTAGAATCCAGAGATTTCCAGGTCCTAGGTGGGTCCATGTGTATATTTATTGCAAACCAATGTGTCTGAGCGGAACCAAATCCTAGTACATTAGCCTTCATGTGCATTTTTGATTATTTTCGTAGGGAAAAAATAATCCCCCGCAGCTAGAATTGCTGTGTGTAAGCACATTTTTAAGGCTTGTGTTACTTCATGCCAAATTGCCCTCCAGAAGGATTGTACCAATTTATATTCCTACCGCAGTGTATGAGAAGGCTGGCGTCCTCAACTCTTGCCAAAATTGGGTTTTAATCTTTAAAGAAGGCTTACTCTTTGCCAAATTGATAGATAAAACTTTGAATCTCATTGTTTGTTTGTTTTTTTCCTCCAGGAATTCTAAATTCTTGGACCAAGTTGGACCAGATAATCAGCTACTTACCTGGAGATTTGGGTTTATTTATCTTTTTTCTCCGTCACTTTCATGACGTTGCATTTCAATGTTAGCCCCTTAATTTGCTAGAGGTCACCGAAGAAAAGGGCACCGTGTGAAATGTGCTGCTGCATTTATTGTTATAAAAAGCCCAAAACATTGTTGAGAACATCATTTCTTATATTGCTCAGTCTCTCTTTTATTTTATAAAATCACACCTGAGAAATTTTCTTTGGAATCCAGTGTGAGGAAAGGCTTTTGTTCCTGGAAGAACATATGTGCTTCCTCCTTTCCAGTTATGAGAACTCTGTAACTGAGCATCGTTTTTTTCTATAGTCTCCAAATTTTCAACAAGTATGCATTTTATAATAAGAGAAGAGCCTTGATTATAAATAGAAGAGAAAAAGATACGAAGCAGTAATTTGTCTTCTTGAAACGCATTTTAGAATGAGAGTATCCCTGCATCAAAAAAGCAGCTGACGTGGCTTCTTGCCTCTCTCTCTGACAGCAGCAGGGCCCTGGAAGGCTCACCTACCTGCGGTATGGTGTTTTCAAAATACCCTAAATCCAAAGTGGAGTTTAATTCCTCTCCCCTTGAGTAGGCACTGGACTTAGTGACTTGCTTGTAAGAAATAGAGAATGGTAGAAATGACAATGTGTGACTTCCAAGATTAGATTGTAAAAGGCCTTGCTTCTTCCTTAGTATGTCCTGGATCAAAGTGGAATATTATACAGCTCTTAAAAATAATTGTGTGGGGAAGGGGTGGGAAGGGATACATTGAGAATTTGAGATTTGCAGATACTGACTAATATATATAAGATAGATAAACAACAAGTTCATATTGACTATAGTTCCCTGTGTTGTTAATTATTGTGTGTTAACTATTGACTATAGTTCCCTGTGTTGTTAATCACAGGGAGCTATAGTCAATATCTTATAATAACTTATGGTTAAAAAGAATATAAAAATGAATATATGTATGTTCCTGTATCACTGAAGTATTGTGTACACCAGAAATTGACAGAACATTGTCAACTGAAGGTACTTCAATAAAAATGTATTTAAAAAAAATAAAATAATTCTTTGGAAAGATCTATATTTTGTAGTGGAATCTTCCTTAGTTGATGTCCACCAAAGGACCTACTGGATTAACCGACCATTTTTTCCCCTCCACAAAACACTAAATTATTCCCATGGCTGAACATGGAATAATTCCCATGCTGAACATCTTATTTTCTTCAAATTCCTATTTTCTTGTAACTCTGTGCAATTGTGTTCTCACTGGGACTTGCTGCAAGTCAGCCAATTCACTCTGCAAACATTCGATGCTGCTATATTGTTTTTTAGTTAAGTCATTTAGCAAATGCCACATAACACTGAAGAAATACAAGTGCAAAGAATAGAGTTGTTTCAATGAAGACAAAATAGAATGTTTTAAGAAAGAGAATAAGAATGAGTTTTTTTTTTTAAGTGGCTCTAGAGCTAGGTGTGGGCAAGGCAACCACAAAACACTAGAAGGTATTGCCAACTGCGAGAAGGACTTTGCATTCAGGTTGCTTTGTGAGTATTTTATTCTCTTCAGAGAAACCCAAATTGGCAAATTTAAGTTGAGCACAACGGGTGTAGTTTATGCAAGAAATGGGTAGGGCCCTGAGAGAGAAGACCTCGTCCTTCCTGAATGTTGGGCATTTATAGGCTCTAAGGTACACTAAAATGCTTGAAGTATGCACGTTTCGGCATTTGCCAGCCCTGCTTAGGTGACCAGCTGCACGTTCCAGTGGAGCCTGATACGAGGGCTGCATTGTCCCATCATGAAAAGATCACAAAGTAATGACAGTTAAGTGAAGTGAGCAAGTTGTCAAGCATTTCAAGTATGACAGTGGTTACCTTGGGATGGGGGAGATTTTCTTTCTCTTATCTGTATTAGCTACAAGAATCCAGTGTTATTTTTTATAAATTTTCAAAAGAAGTAAAAACATACCCCATAGCCTTCTGCCCCACTCAAGTACAACCTTTCCTCCCTGGGCTGCCCATGGCCAAAGAACTCAGCCCTTCCATTCAACCAGGGTCCTTAGTCACTACATGATGCTTGCCTCGCCTGGCCAGCCTTAAACTCTCCCTCCCCGCACTCCCTGGGATTCACCTGCACTCACGGAATTTCAATTGTTTTTGACTTCTGGAGGGCCCCCAGCCAGGGCTGGCCAGTGGGTGAAGGGTGAACCCCAGGGCCACCCAGCCCTGCCCACCAGCTTTCTCCTTCCTCTGGGACCTCTCCGTACCTGCCGGGTTCTGAGAACCATGGTGCTATTTTTCTTCCTCCACCCACACCTAGACAGCTCAAAAAAAAAAAAAAAAAAAAAAAAAGTCAGGTGAAGGCGGAAGTGAGGCTTCCAGAAACGGTTCCAGGAGAGTTCCAGAAGAGCCTCTGGTCTCATCGGCCTCAGACTCAGCTGAGGGACAGAAACTTCCTCTTGGTGGTGGGGTGGGCTTTGAAGGAAGCCATAAAGGGAGAAGGTCCTGCATCCCCAGCCAGGACGCCTCTTTGGTGAGGTCAGAACTATTGGAGAAACCTCGCTGTGCTGCTTAAGAGTTAGGTAACTGGAAGCTGGTCGATTAACTTGGGCCTCAGT